>NW_008351346.1:377359-386133 GCF_000622305.1 Nannospalax galili | reverse complement strand
TTGGTCTCTTTGAGACAGGGTATCCCTGTAGCCCCAGCTGTCCTGGAACTCACTGTGTAGACCAGACTGGCCTTGAACTCACAGAGATACACCTGCCTCTGCCTCCCAAGTGCTGGGATTAAAGGCGTGCACCACCACGCCCAGCCTGGTCAGTAAAAAAGGCTGGCAGTAAAAAACCACAGTAAAGCAGGAATTTACTGTCTAGTGTCCGGTTGATAAGATAGGGAAATGTGTTGGCAAAATTGTCTTTTACTTTCATCTCTGGAATTGTAAATCTTAGCATGACTGTTCTGCAGTTTTTGTAATCTTTGCTGTATATATTTCAAACCTTGCAACTGCACAGATTACACTCAGACTTTCATCAAGCTCCTTTTGCGTCTGTTTGTCACTCGCCGACTCCTTGTCCACCCTCTCGACGACCCTGTTCCCATCGGACTGAACTGCCCCGGTCTGGGCTGGTCCGTTGCATATATGAAATTGGGCGAGAGGTATTAAGAGGGGTTGCAGATAGCAGAGGGGGTCTAAATATCAAAACATATGAAGTTGGCAAAAATTCAATAAAAATGAAAAAATGCACAATGAAATTTATTTTAAAAAGAGAATACTTAGAAGAGAACAAATCATTTCTAAGGCTCCCAGTAAAAGAACACAATGTTTTGGATGGGGTGCAAAAACTATACCAGCTCAGAAGCCATGGGACCACATTATTAAATCCCTAGTAAACATGTCTCCAAGAAACTGATCACTGTATTCTCTCAGAGAACAACATCAACAGAGCCTTCAGAAATGCATAAAGTCATGGCAAGCTGGGCTATCCAGAATACCTTCAATTAATGCCTCGATCCAGATGGTTTAATATGGCAAGCTCTGATGCTAATACCTCTCCTCCCTGCCCCTAACTTTACAGAAATCAGACTGATAAAGAGGGAGGCATGCTGTACCTCACTGCTTCTGTTTCAGAGGAGCCAAATCTATATTTCACAATTAAAAGTGACCAAAACGTCATGGTATCTAAGACATCATGAAAGAAAATGAAAGAAGTTTAAGATAGTAGAGTTGGAGACTATAATTAGAAGAAGCAAAGTTTAAGGTTGATAATGTTCTCCATTGTAAACACTCCTGAACCAGCAATCATTCTCAGAAGAGACCAGCAGAGCTAAAATGCTAGGCATGGTGGTTTTGGAGTCAAGATCTCCCTCTGTCTCTCAAGCTGGTGGAGAACTCACTATGTAGCCTAGGCTGGTCTGAATTCAGCAGTCCTCCTGCTTCAGCCTCCCAAGTGCTGGGGTGAGAGATGTGAATCACCATACCTGGTTTAGTCAGAGTTGAAAGCTACTCTTCCCAGTGTTTGACTCTCTAATAATAACTCTTTTATAATAGTGAACAGAACATTTCACAAACATATACTGATTACTTGTTAGTAGATAGATGTTGCAATGATATTGGTGATATAAATATGGAAAGGATTTGTGTATAACAGCTATCTATATTTCCACCAGAGCTATACTAGACAGTTGATGAAGTGTGGAAGCTCCCATAAAGAAGCAACTGACCCCCTCAAGAAATCAGCAGAATCTTTATTCAAAGCAAGAATGACTCTTGAGCTGGTTCTTAAAGCAGGAGGCCGAATGAATCCTGCCAGCCTGTAATATCTTTGTTCAGATTAGTTTATAAGGTTGTTTATCTTCTTTGTAAGTACATGAGAGAAGGACAGGAAGTCCTGATGAAAGGAAGAAGTGTTGGAGAGAGGGCCTAGCCAGGAGAGAAGTCTGGTAGGCAGGACCTACTGAGGGACACAGGGAAGAGAGCACTGCTGGATGTGGGGCATCAAAGTCATGATCATGAATGTTTGTCTAGGTCTTCCCTGGTTCTGTCAGCATATTGCAGATCCTTGTATATTCACATTGCATTTAGCAGACAAAATTTACCAGTGATTAGATAAGTCACTGACTCTTAAGACTTTATAAATTGAATCAATATACAAAAATATGTAGAGAGCCCTTGTCAAGAAATTCCAATGGACTCTCATATGAACATAGGAAAATTGCCCTGTTCTGAATTTTTTCTAGTTCCCTGTCTAGAACTTGTATTGCTAAGTATTCTTGCCTTTACTTCTTCACAGCTCCTATTCATGATTCACAGACTTTCTTTTCCCCTTAGAGATAAGAGTTATGCAATTTGGGAGTCTTTTAGATAGACCCACTGAAGGGGTACTCCAGTTGCCTCACCCTGCGTCCCTGTTCAGCATGGAAGAAACCAGAGTGGTCTGCGTCCATATTCCCTATTGGCAATTTGGGTAACCCCTTCAGAGGATGGCATGATAAGAATAGGAGGTAGGAATTGGCTAGGCAGTTAGAGTAAAAACACCCAAAAGAAAAGTAGCCAGTTTCTTGGCTAAAAGTCAAAATGTCCTTGGGACTGTTAGCAACATACTCAAAGCTTGTATCTAATCCTTAACAGATTTTAGGGTTATCTCCTCAGAGGGGGGGAATATTAGAGTACCCAAAAGCCCCATAAAAATAAATGAAAGAAGAAAAAAAGAAAAGAAAAAGAAAAAAGTGATGGGGAGATATGGGAGGTGTTGGAAGGGAGGCATGGATTTGATCAGAACACCTTATATGCATGTATGAAGTTCTCAATAAAGTTTTTGTAAACATTTAAAAAATATGTAGAGAGCAAGGAATCCTGAGTGTACCTGACTGGAACCTGAACCTGTGGGTACTCCTGAATAGCTGATATGAAGCCATCAGTTCCCTCCAAAATAAACCTGAGAGAACCTGAACTCTGTACCAACCAGCTTTACATAACCAATAAAGAAAGGATCTAGGCACCCCAATAATACAAACAGAAGCATACTTCAACTTAATTCTCATATCAGAATCATAAACAACAAAAGAAATCCACATGCCAAAAATCACAAAGAATAATAAAATGGAAAGCCAAACCAATATGTCCCCACCAAACTCCAAAGTCCTGTAGAGGAGTTCTGCAAGGAGAACCCCCTAGAGATAATCCAGGACACTGAATTTAAAAGAACAATCATAAACTGATCAAGGAATTCAACGAATTTAAAGAACACATGAGTAAACAAATCAAAGAACTAAAAAAAATAGGGATAAACCAGAATGAATTCACAAAAGAGATAGAAACATTGAAGAAAACTCAGGCAGAAATGAAGAAGGAAGTGCAAAACGCAATAAGTCAACTTGAAACAACAGGGGAAAGCCTCACCACTAGAATGAATGAAATGGAAAACAGAATACAAAACACTGGAGGATAAAGCTGAAGAATTGGACCATTCAAGCAAAGATTACAGAAAATTTAAAAAACCACAGGAATGGAATATGCAAGAGATGTGGGACACCATGAAAAGACCAAATCTATAGATCATAGGAATAGAAGAAGGAGAAGAATTTCAGGTTAATGGTATTGACCAGATCTTAAACAGGATTGTAGAAGAGAATTTCCTGAAATTAAGGAAAGACATCCCCACACAAATACAGGAAACATATAGAACACCAAATAGACAGGATCAGAAAACAACTTCTCCATGACAAATAGTAAAAACACTGATGTACAGAACAAAGAGAGAAACTGAAAGCAGCAATAGAAAAACAAGTCAAATACAAAGGAAAGCCCATCAGAAATGCAAACTATGAAATCCAGAAGAGCCTAGACCACAGTATTTCCAGTTCTACATGACAATAGATACCAGCCCAGAATACTTTACCCAGCAAAAATGTCTATTATAGTTGAGGGCAAAAGAAAAATCTTCCATGACAAAAAGAGCCTGAAAGAATACATGTCCATAAAACCAGCCCTTCAAAGAATACTTGAAGCAATACAGAGAGCATAGAAACAGCTAAACCCTAGGGGCAACGAAAGAAAATAAACAAAGATATAATCTAGGAAACACAAAATAAGACAGAGAACACAAACAGCAATGAAAATGACGGCAACCAATACACACCTTTCAATAATAACCTTAAACATCAATGAATTGAACTTTCCAGTCAAAAGACATAGGCTAAGTGAATGGGTTAAGAAACAAAATCCAACTCTTTGCTGTCTGCAAGAAAACCATATCACCTTCAAGGACAGGCACTATCTTAAGGTAAAAGGATGGAAAAGAATATTCCAAGCAAATGGCACTAAGAAACAAGCAGGGGTTGCAAATCTAATATCTGACAAAATAGACTTCAAAGTAAAGCTAATTAGAAGAGATAGAGTCACTTCATTCTGATCAAAGGAAGAGCTAACCAAGAAGATATTACAATCCTTAACACATATGCACCAAATTCTGGTGCACCTAAATTCATAAAAGCAACACCACAGGACTTTAAGATACAGATTATCCCCAACTCAATAATAATAGGGGATCTCCATAGGCCATGGTCTTCATTGGACAGGTCAAATGGACAAAGAATAAACAGAGAGATGTCTGAATTAAATGATACCATGCATCAAATGGACCTAACAGACATTTTTCAAATATTCCACCCAAGCACCAAAGAATACACTTTCTACTCAGCACCACATGGAACTTTTTCAAAAATTGACCACATACTGGGCCACTAAACAAACCTCGACAAATACAAAAAAATTGAAATAATTCCATGCATTCTATCAGACCACAATGCAATAAAGCTCAAAATCAACACTGGCCAAAGCCCTAGTCACTACACGAACTCATGGCAATTGAACAACACACTCCTAAACAATAAGTGGGTCAAAGGAGAAATTAAGAAAGAAATAGAAGAATTCCTGTAATTCAACGAAAAGGACAATACAACACAAAGCAACTTCTGGGACACTTTAAAAGCAGTCCTAAGAGGGAAGTTTATAGCTCTAAGTGCCTACATTAAAAAATTAGAAAGAGCGCAAATACATGACCTAACACTGCAACTCAAGACACTGGAAAGGTAAGAACAAATGAAACCCAAACCCAGGAGATGCAAAGAATTAACAAAAATTAGAGCAGAAATTAATGAAATAGAAACAAAGAAAACAATACAAAGCATCAATGAATCTAAGAACTGGTTCTTTGAAAAGCTAAACAAGATAGACAGAACCTTATCCCAGTTATCCAAAAGAAAGAAACAGCAAATCCAAATAAAAAATATCAGAGATGAAAGGGGAAACATGACAACAGACACCCAAAAGATCCAGACCATTATAAGGGAATATTTAAAAAACCTATACACTACTAAATTTGAAAATCTAAAAGAAATGGATGGATATCTAAAGTCATGGGAACCATCAAAGTTACATCAAGAGGAGACCAACAGTTTAAACAGACCCATAACATATAAGGAAATTGAAACAGTAATGCAAAGCTTCACAACTGAAAAAAGCCCAGGCCCAGAAGGATTTACAGGAGAATTCTACCAGATATTTAAAGAAGACTTCCAACCAATACTACTTAAATTACTCAAAATGATAGAAACAGAGGGAGAACTACCAAATTTCTTCTATGAAGCCATCATCACTCTAATACCCAAACCAAGTAAAGACACAACCAAAAAACAAAACTGTAGACCCATATCCTTAATGAACATAAATGCAAAATTTTTCAACAAAATACTTAAAAATCACATACAGACACATATCAAAAAGATCACTCACCATGATCAAGTAGGCTTTATCCCAGAGATGCAGGGATGGTTCAATATATGCATGTCAATAAATGTCATTACTCATATAAATGGACTCAAAGACAAAAACAATATTGTCATGTTAATAGATGCTGAAAAGTCTTTTGACAAAATTCAGTATGCATTTATGTTCAAAGTCCTAGGGGGAATTGGACTGGAGGGAACATACCTCAACATAATTAAAGCTACATACGACAAACCCACAGCCAACATCATTCTAAATGGAGGAAAACTGGAAGCGTTCCCATTAAAACAGGAACCAGAACCAGGAACCAGACAAGGATGTCCATTATCTCCACTCCTTTTCAACATGATGCTTGAAACTCTTGCTAGAGCAATAAGACAGGAGAAAGAAATTAAAGGAGTACTAATTGGAAAAGAAGTCAAACATCACTTTTTGCAGATGATATGATACTATACCTAAGAGATCCCAAAAGTTCCACCAGAAAACTCCTAGAACTGATCAACACTTTCAGTATAGTGGCAGGTTATAAAATCAATCTACAAAAATCAGTAGCCTTTCTATATACCAATAACAAGCAATTGGAGAAAGAATAGAGGGAAATGCTCCCATTCACAATTGCTACAAAAAATATCTTGGAATAATTCTGACCAAAGACACCAAAGATTTCTACAATGAAAATTTTAAATTGTTCAAGAAAGAGATTGAGGAAGACACCAGGAGATGGAAGGACCTCCCATGCTCATGGACTGGAAGAATTAATATTGTGAAAATAACCATCCTACCAAAAGCAATATATAGCTTCAATGCAATCCCAATCAAAATCCCCATGACATACTTCACAGAATCAGAAAAAAAAATCCTTAAATTCGTATGGAAGCACAAAAGGCCCCGGATAACCAAAGCAACTCTTAGCACAAAGAGGAATGCTGAGGGGATTACTATACCAGACCTCAAAGTACACTACAGAGCTATAGTAATAAAAACAGCATGGTACTGGCATAAAAATAGACACATAGATAAATGGAACATAATTGAAGAGCCAAACCTGAGTACACACAATTTCAGCCACCTGATATTTGACAAAGGTGCCAAGAACACACAATGGAGGAAAGACAGCATCTTCAACAAATGGTGCTGGCAAAACTGGATCTCCACCTGTAGAAGAATGAAACTAGTTCCTTATCTTTCACTTTGCACAAAAGTCAACTCCAAAAGGATCAAAGACCTCAATGTGAAACTGGAAATCCTGAAACTATTAGAAGAAAAAAATGGCAGTAACTTAGAAGATACAGGTGTAGAAAAAGATTTTCTAAATCAGACAGAATTTTCTCAGGAATTAAGGTCAGCAGTCAACAAGTGGGACCTCATTAAACTAAAATGCTCTGTATAGCAAAGGAAAAAAAGTGAAGAGAAAACCCACAGAATAGGAAAAAATCTTCACCAGTGACACATCTGACAGAGGTTTAACATCCAGAATATATAAAGAACTCAAGAAACAATCAAGAAACCAAATGACCCAATTAAAAGATAGGCTAAAGATCTAAACAGAGAGTTCTCAAAGGAAGAAATAAAGATGACTAAGAAACATCACAAAAAGTGTTTACCATCTTTAGTAATTAGGGAAATGCAAATTAAAACCATCCTAAGGTATCACCTTACCCCAATCAGACTGGCTAGGATCAAGAGAACAAATGATGCCAAATGTCGGCAAGGATGTGGAGGAAGTAGAATGTTCATTCACTGCTGGTGGGATTGCAAACTCATGCAACCTCTATGGAAAACAGTGTGGAGAACTCTTAAAAAATTAAAATGAATTTAACATATGACCTGGTTATACCACTCCTTGGCATTTACCCAAAAGACTCATCCTATTGTAGAGACACTTGTATAACCATGTTGTTGCTGCTCGTTTCACAATAGCTAAGAGATGGAAGCAACCTATGTGCCCCTCAACTGATGAGTGATTAACAAAAATGTGGTATATTTACACAATGGAGTTCTATTCAGCACTAAAGAAAGATGACATAATGAAATATGCAGGCAAATGGATGGATCTAGAAACTGTTATACTTAGTGAAGTAACACAGCCTTAGAAAAACAAACGATGTATGTTCTCTCTCATATGTGGATCTTAGCACCAAATCCTGTTAAATTTCAGGTCCTTTTAATAAGATGATACTATACAGCAGTCCCTTCTGCATGAAACAACTACCATCATCGCGACTTCGGCTGAGCCTGACTACTAAACATCGTCACAACTGGGCTTGTTGACGGTTGTGCTTATTCATTAAATGAGGGCCAAGCAGGGTCATTGGACCCTCACCGCATTTTCCAGCCACTCTTCCCATCCAACTTTATGTAATTTGGCCCTAATCACACATGGCCTCCTGGATTTGGGGAGGGCTAAAATATACAATCTGGGGAAGGCTAGGAAGAGAAGGCATGACCCATGCTGGCTAAAGGCTTTCCAGTGTGCACACCCTTAGGTCATACATACACTTTAGCAACCCCCCAGTTTTCTTGGTAAGTAAACTCAATAAATTCATTGGTTCCCCAGGAAAACTTTAATCAAACATTGGCTTGACACTAGAACCTTAAAAGGGAATAGCATTGCTTAGCCTCCCCAGGAAAAGAAGTCTCACAACAGGTAGAAAATTTATTTGTTAATTCTATTATGTCTCATAATTCTTTTTTTTAATTTTTATTTTATATGTATGCATGTATTGCCTGCATGTAGGTAAGTATATCCACGTCACGCAATGCCCATGGAGGTCAGATCCCCTGGGACTGGAATTACAGTTGTTAGCTGCCATGTGGGTGCTGGGATTCGAACCCGGGTGTTCTGCAAGAACTATCAGTGTTCTTAACTGCTGAGCCATCTCTCCAGCCCCAGTGTCTCATAATTAAAACAAAAGAAAGAAAATGAGAATGTAAAAAATGTTAAAAGGATATGGGAATGGAGATATTTTCAAAAATAGAAAAAAAATGAGAAAGCCTAAGCAAGTGATGAAGATCTGTGTAGGTTGTTATGATATATAAAGGATGAGACAAAAGTAATATACACATAATCTTAAAATTTCTGTGGTCATAGTTTAGACAACTAGTTTAAGGAACAAAATATATATCTAGTCAAGGTTTATCTGAGAATATTTGTT
>NW_008351346.1:363215-376743 GCF_000622305.1 Nannospalax galili | reverse complement strand
TTTTAAATTCCAGGTCCTTTTAATAAGATGATGCTATATAGCAGTCCCTTCTGCATGAAATAACTACCATCATCATAATTTCCGCTGAGCCTGATCACTAAACATGGTCTCAATTGGGCTTGTTGACGGTTGTGCCAATTCATTAAAGGAGTGCCACGCAGGGTTACTGGACCCTCACCTGAGTATCCAGCCACTATCCATCACTCTAGAGTCCAGCCTTGGAAGACAAAAGAAAAATGAGGAGCATCCCAATAAAGGGATGCTTTTGGAAGCCCTTGTCAAGAAATTCCAATGCACTCTCATGTGAACATTGGGAAAATTGCCCTGTTCTGACTTTTTTTCTAGTTCCCTGTCTAGAACTTGTAATGCTAATTACTCTTGCCTTTACTTCTCCTTCACATCTCCTATTCACCAAAGACTTTTTTCCCCCTAGAGATAAGAGTAATGCAATTTGGGAATCTTTTAGATAGACCCATTGAAGGGGTACCCCAATTGCCTCACCCTGTGTCCCTGTTCAGCTTGGAAGAAGCCAGAGCAGTCTGCAACCTGATTCCCTATGGCAATTTGGGTAAGCTCTTCAGAGGATGGTGTGATAAGAATAGGAGGTAGGAATTGGCTAGGCAGTTAGGGTAAAAAGACCTCAAAGAAAAGTAGCCAGTTTCTTGGCTAAAACTCACAATGACGTTGGGCCTCTTAGCAACATACCCTGTTCCAAAGGCCAAAAATGTCAAAAATATTTGGGAGCTTTTATCTAGTCCTTGAAAGATTTTAGGGTTACCTCTCCAGAGGGGAGAATGTTAGAGTAGCCAAAAGCCCCATAAAAAAAAATAAATCAAAGAAGAAAAAAAACATGTAGAGACAGAAATCACTAAGCCAAGGGCAGATAGTGCTGGTAATACTGGCCCAACGTGAGCGTGTGACCATACAGAGATCCAAGCACACAGACGTTCTCCTCACCCATAACTTCCAGAGCTTTGGCGGTGTGCTTGGGTGTGGAACAGGTGTTTCAGTTTTGATGAGGTGAACCACTGAAAAGCACCTAGTTGCATGATTTGGAAAAAGGCTTTGAGAAATTTTTTCCAAAAAATAATCCTGAGACCATTAATCTCGCTAAATTGTTGCTCCCACTCATTCCAAAGCCATAACCTAAAGTGCACGCAGATGATGACTTCAGTCATTGGAAGTGCTTCCAAAGGTCCGGATTTGCGAAACACAGATGAAACTCATTCTGTAAAAATTACAGGAGGGTTTCCAGGTAAACTACAGGCCTAGTTAAATTTCTGTTTCAGATAAGAAATAAAGATGTTTAAGACAAGTGTAATCCATGTACTATTTGAACATGCAAAATATCGAAATAGTATAGTCAACTGTTGTTTGAAATTAAAATTTGACTACCTGTCCTTAAATTTTGTTTTCTGAGTCTGGGATCCTGACTTCCATGTTAGCTTTCTTATGGAAGATGGCTTTGTGGAAAATAAAACAGCGAGCCATAGATCATGCCTCCAGATCTCCAGAGTCAAATCAAACTCAACCGCAAATAATGACTGCAGCGTGAAAGCACTCCATTCCCGAGAAACATACTGAGGGGGTTGGTACAGAGCTTCACAGGAAGCAGAGATCAATTCAGCCACAAAGGCTTGAGAAACCTTTGCACAGAGCTGAGAAAGAAGGCAGGGTGAAGACATGGAAGTGGAAGACGCAGCAGAAGAAGCAGGCCAGAGCGAATGCCCTGAGTAAAAGAGCGAAGGTGAGACATTCAGTCAGAGGATGACGACCATTCAGTTTGACTATGTCCTGGGTGGACGAAGGGAAGTAACACCAGAAAAAAAGTCAGAAAGCTAAGGTGGGCCTACTCAAGGGAGCCAGGCCAGAGCTATGAGGAGGGGAAGTCTGATGGGCTGAGTTGGACTTGATGCATCTTGATTCAGGATCTCATCACACACCAAGCAGGAAGAATCACCCCAACAAACCGCCTCCAGGGGAAATGGGCCATTTAGTGTTGTCTTTAACAGATATCTCCAGGAATGTGTTAAGTAAAAAAGGAATACTACAAAAGTATGGAAATCACAAACTTAGATGTAAACAGACTCCAAGTTCTAATCACTGTATGACGTTATTGCCTGTCTCTGAAACTCGGTACATATCATATAAAAGGAACTAACAATGGCCCTTATGCTTGGAAATTGCAAGTAGCTTTGGGCACACGGTAGAAGCTCATTGAATTACTGCATGAGTTGCTAGTATTTTACTGATTACTTAGTCCCCTTAGCCTCTAAAGAATCTTATGTAACAAATGTACTGTCAATAGAAAACTTGGTTTTGAAATAGTCACTTTTTTCCTTACAAAGAAATAATTTTTAGGGGAGAGGAGTAAATACATACTTAGCATGCCCCAAGTCTGGGTTATATCCTAGCACAACCACAACAGCAAAAACTGAAAGGGGGTAGTGCAACAGAGAGAGCGAGCGCAGGTTTCTGCGGAGACCAGAGGATATCTCGTCCCTTGAGCTGGAGTTACAGGCAGTTGTGAGCCATCTGACTAGGATATCTCGTCCCTTGAGCTGGAGTTACAGGCAGTTGTGAGCCATCTGACTTGGGTGTTAGGAATCAAACTCAAATCCTTTGCAAGAGCAACACTCCCTTTCAACTGCTGAGTCATCTCTACAGCCCCAGACAGGGTTTTTTTAATGAAGAATAGTATCCCTATTTGGATGGAAAACAAACAAAACCCGGAAAAAAAAAAAAAAAAAAAGAAGCCATATTTGGAATATTTGGCCAAAATACTTACTTTAAATTTATTTCTTCAGCACTAAAGAAAGCTAGATTCCCCTCCTAAATGCAACTCACATAGACAAGTTATCTCAAGAAGACCTCAGGTGTCTTAATTCTGAAAGGAAAACAGGAATTGCAACTTGATTGTTTAGGAAAGTTGTAGCCAGAGGGTGAATCAGCATTTACACATGCTAAGCACTTAATGAACTTGACAGAGAGCAGCTGGACTCAGAGCCTGGGAAAGCCACAGGCTTAAGAGCTGAAAACAGCACTCATTCTGGAACACTCCAAGTATTTCTGATTTTAACCACTCCTGGAACTCCACCTCCTTTGTCTATATAAAATTAGACCACAACAACTGATGAAAATGTGTCCTCTGTGCACAGCACCTAGAGGAACAGTTACCCAGAGAGTTCTGTGCCCTGTCAAAGTCTGAAATCACCATGTCTTAAAGTGTGTGTTTATAGATAATGCTGCTCTGCTTCGGAAATTTTCTTTTGAAAATAAATTGACAGTTTCTGCCTTTATTCATATCTTTTCTCCTCAGTGTTTTTGCTGAATATCTAAAATAGACTGACAGCTGAAGAAAATTGCCCATTCCATTGTCTTTCCCTACCAGGCTTGCAGTTTGCTGAATACTATGCAGGGCAACATGAGCTGTGTTCTGGGTATTGTTCTTATATATTGGATTCAGGGCAGTCAATTTGGTTCCTGCACATGTGTAACCCAGTAGGTTTCCTATTGACATTAGGCAGAAATATGTGACTCTGTCCATCTCAGAAGATTAAATCTTTAGCAATTTGCTTGGGTAACATTTTTGGCACTGTTTCATTCTTTGTTTTTATTAGTTCTGGAGTTGTGTTTGTAGGACTCCTAAGTTTATTACCAGTTGATGGTGGCCTTCCCTTTACCAAGGGAATCTCCCATGAGACTTGTGAATTCTGTTGAGGCCAATCACAGCTGCCACTTCTCCATCTCAGAAGATTAAATCTTTAGCAATTTGCTTGGGTAACATTTTTGGCACTGTTTCATTCTTTGTTTTTATTAGTTCTGGAGTTGTGTTTGTAGGACTCCTAAGTTTATTACCAGTTGACGGTGGCCTTCCCTTTACCAAGGGAATCTCCCGTGAGACTTGTGAATTCTGTTGAGGCCAATCACAGCTGCCACTTGTTAACTATTAGAGCATCTTCAAATTCCAAGACCTGGCTGGTGCTGGAACACTGAGACATTTTGATTGTCAGGTCAGATGGAGCAGGTGAAGGATCTGAAATTGCAGAGTCTGGAGTTAAGGGCAGTTCTATTCAAGACAGAAACATCCCAGGCTTGATGTCTAGGAACAATAAGACAACAAGGTTGTATTAGAACTTAGCCCTCATTTGTGAGTAGGCTCCAGTGCAAGAGGGCACTGTCTCGTCCAGGTGAGCTCTGCAAGACCATGCCCTCCAATCTTCCCCAAGCTTTAGACCACCATGGAATTGTAACCTCAATCACACTGTGGGTGGGAGTTTACCCGTCCGTGATCCTCTCTCTTCTGGTCACCTTTTTGCCCTTCTGAAAAGAATTTCAGTACCTGCCTCATGGAACAGCAAGGTTGGACATGACTAGCAGTGATGGATGGTGAAAGCTACATTGAAAGCTACAAGCTGGGAAGTAGAACCATGAGTCTTTTTCAGAAAGGCCAGTTTCTACCGATTCTGAAAATAATGGCAGTAAATTTTGACCTTAAAACACTGAAGACGGCACTGGTAAGAAGAGACAGAATTCTCTCATGTTTTTAAGTAAGCTTTTATACAGTCAGAATGACTACATAGACTTCTACTCAGAAGCCAGAGTGCTGGTCAATCAAAAACAACTCGAAATTTTATTTCTTGGAATTTTTCATGCCTATGACCAGACTACACTATACATACAGTGCGCTTCTAGCATTTATCCTCAGAGACCTCTCTGATTGATTCTTCCTCTTTAGTGGTATTCTAAAAGCACTCCAACTTTATGGAAGACCTGAACAAAAGGTGGGGGCGTTTACGTTTCCCTTCCTCTGCTGTCTTCTGAGTTATAGATCTGCCTTCCATACAACTAAGGAAAAAAAGTTGGCATTTTAAACACTGGTATTTTAAACACTGGGTTAATGCTCAAACAATTTACTCCTCCTCTATAACTTATTGATCCAAGGTTGTGCAATCTACTTTCTACTGAGATGTGCTGTTCAAAGTTCTATATTACATAGCTCATTTTTTTCATCCTGCCAGGGCCTACCACAAGCTATAAAAAGAGCATATTTTTGGTTTACTAATTCTTGATCTTCAGAGGTGGGATTAAGAGAAACAAGTGTCTGCCTTCTCAGTTGTGTGCCTGTCTCATAACGTTTGAGCTCTCTTTTAAAAGTGATACGGATGATTTTGTTTTCCTGCAAGCAACCAGGTGAGTGATTATCAACTTAAGCAGGCAGGACTGCACATGCAGAATTTGGAATTTAATTCAGTTTGCATGACTGATTATCTTCATAGATACGTATAAACATGTCCCATCACTCTGTTGCCTCCAATAAAGTGATAGACGTATTATAACTAGAGATTTTAGGGCAAAAGTCCTAGCTCTAGGAGTGCCAATAGCCAAGTCCTGACCAGCAGTCCTGAGTTCACTAATAAAAGAGATTAGTAATGGCGGAAAGAAGAGAAGGGAGATTTATGCAGTGAGGCCACATGGGGAAGAACCAGTGACTGGAAGTTCATCATCAGGGCAATGACATGAGTTTTGGGTTTAAACTTAGGAAAACTTGGGGCAGAAGAGCAACAGGTATCCATAATTAGGCATCCTGGTCAAGGTCTGATCACCCCCTCAGCTTTGGTGCAAGGTGGCTGAAGAAGTCCTAATGGCAGCCATTGCTGGAGAGGACAATCTGGTCCCTACAAGATGAGAAGTCTGCTCCAGCAGCCAGCCTTACCTTCCTGGATAGTGACCTGTATCTCGGGGATGTTCTGACCTATGAGGTTTTGTTATGGGAATCCAAGGTGGCTCAAGAGGAAAGGTTAAAGACAGTGACTTCTCTCTGTGCCTTCAGAAAAATAAAGGAGACAGACACAATATTAAGGTATAGTTATTCATCCTGCTTTTAGGTATCTCATAGGTGGGCCCAAGTGAGGAGTCGGTGTTTTTTTAGCAAAGGCAGTTTTTGTTTATAAGTGCCTCTTTCGATATAAGTAATATGTTTCTTATTCTTTATAAAGGTTTTATTAGAACATTAGAAAATTGATAACCAAATAGAAAGTAGTTATCAAGAGCAATAATAGTATTCTCTCATTCAGCATGTTTTGTTTTGTATCCCAACCTTGCTTTGTCCCTTGTGCTGTGCCTAGAATACTGCTCTTCAAAAACATCAGGGCAGTCAAAAAAGGAATGAAAACTCCTACAGACCTGTCACACTCAGTAGTACTAGAAGTCTTTTCCCTCCAGACAAGCACATCAAGTTTCCAGGCAAAGCAGGTCTCAGAGATGTTCCTATGGGCTTGGCAGTCACCCACTCCTGGTGTAAAAGAAGGGAATAGTTATACCAATGTTCCCCTTATTGCTACATATACCTTCAGAGTAATTTGTATTTCATAAATTCAGTTATTACTGACTTGCTTTATGATACTTTTTATGAAACTATTTCATTTTGTTCCTTACTCATATGAAAAGAAAAAAAACTAGGAGTTTTTCTATCCTTTGTAGCTCTTAACTGGGATTCTACTTATTACATAGGACATATTGAAAAGAGGAAAGTAAATAGGAGTTTAATACAAATACACACACACACACACACATGCAGGGGGTAAAACTCCAGAGGCATTAGTAAGTCACTCTCTCAAGGAGTTTAAACATCAGGCTTATATGCCATCTTTCTCAGAAAAGGCCCAGTGGAAATGGCCAGTAAAAGCACCACAAAGGTCTAGGTCTGATATACAGACTGAAGTCAGTGCCTTAGGGGAGGGAGGGATGGAGGGAGGGAGGGAGAGAGAGAGAGAGAGAGAGAGAGAGAGAGAGAGAGAGAGAGAGAGAGAGAGAGAGAGAGGAGAGAGAGAGAGAAAGAGAGGAAGAGGAGGGAGGGAGAGAAACTTGCAAATGCACATGGCAATTTCTTTTATAAAAGGGCTTTTCAGAGTTACTTCCGTGCCTACAATTTCTGAAAATAACAACCACAAAATCCTTAATAAGTCTGGCCAGCAGCATGGCTCAACAGGTAAAGGTTATTTCTGTGCATTCTGATGACTTGAATTTGACCCTCAGAATCTACCTTGCAGGAGAGCACATGGCAGAAGGAGCAAACCAACTTCTAAAAGTTGTCATTTGACCCCCACACAAGTGCTGTGCATGCACGTGTACATACATATACACACACAAATTTTTAAAAAAGTAACAAGCAATGTTGAACTATCCCTGTATCTCTGGGATAAAGCCAACAAAATAATGGTGGACAATCTTTTTAATGTGTTCTTACATTCAGTTGGTATTTTATTGAGAACTTTTGCATCTATGTTCATTAGAGAGACTGGGCTATAATTTTTCTTATTTGTTGGGTCTTTGCTTTTGGTATTAGAGTAGCACTGGCTTCATAGACAGAATTTGTGAGTGATCCTTCCTTTTTTATTTTATGGAATAAATTTGAGGAGTATTGGTATTCTTTGAAGGTTTGGTGGAATTCTGCATTGTATCCATCTGATCCTGGGCTCTTTTTTTTTTTTAAATGTTTTACTCATTTATTTTTATTTCATGTGCATGAATGTTGTTGTACTAAATGTTCTTCCCTTTTCCCTTCTTCGGAGGCTCACGCACACGCCCTCCATGGCCCCAAATCTCACAGACTAGCATAAGACATTTTTAGTTTGGATTTTGTACCATTTTATAACATTTGGGGCAGAGTGACTTACAAAGAAATGACTTCTCAGGACCCGTGCATCATTCAAGCCTGCTTGCAGTATCCATTGGCATTCATGCACTGTGCCCACTATCTTAAGTGTCCCATTGCGTGTCCATACCATGCAGAATTCTGCTGTTCACCCCAGTGGCCCCACGCATGTTTTCTACATTTGAATCTCACTGCTGCTACCTCTCCATCCAACCACCCTCCATCCCATGGTGGCTCCGCTAACTCTCCATAGAGGCTCAGCTGGCTCCACCCCTCTTTCCCAGGGTGCCCTGCGCTGTCCATGCTCACCCACACTTGCCCACGCTTTTTGGAGGAATGAGTCATTTCTGGGCTACACTCCACTGTTTTCCTCCAGCTCTTACAAACTTCTCATCATTTCTTCCAAAAATTTCCCTGAGCCTTGGAGAGGGTGATAGACATAGGACAATCTCTCATATTATGGCAAGATAGGGACCTCCTGGGCCTCCTCATCATTCATCTTCAAGATGTGGCCACTGATCTATCTCAGTGGTGTTTCCCCCACTATGAAGACAAATGGAAGGAAGTAGACACATCTAAAGAAACATGAATGTAAATATAAATGCCAAGAAGATATCCCAGTAGGTTTATCATATTTATTAAATAGTGTAGTTCAACGGCTTCGCTGCTGGGGCCTATAGTCTTCCCTGACACGGGGTTGACCTGGGCTACAGTACTAGATGTGTGTTCCACCCCTAGGAGTGGGCCTCATCCAATTAGAAATTTGTCAGTTGTACATATGTTAGTCGAACCATTATTGCACTAGCAGGCATTGTTTGGCATGTCCATAGTGTGCAGCACTCAGGGTCCATTGTTGAGTAGAATGATAGGGGATCCTTTCTTCCCCAACCATCTGCATAGCACCTCCTGGCACTAGGAAAGCCATCCATCCAATGGCATGGAGTTTTTGGCTTAGTCTCAGTGCCATTACTTCTCCCATGTTCACATCATGCAGTGTCTTCAGCAACATGGCCTTACCAACCATTTTAGTGTACAAGTGACATTAGTGGCAATAGCCTGGGTTAATTTGAGGAACTCTAGGATCTCTATCTGACCAACAGCTCATGGGGGGGGGGGACCCCCCCCTGGTACTGTACTTTTTTTTTTTTTTTTTTTTTTTTTTTTAATAACAGTTTTAAAGTTTTGGGAGCTTCTGTTTTTATCTCACCCAACTATAAAACTCCCAAGAATCTTACAGCTGTAGCTGGCCTTTGTTTCTTTAGGTATCTTTCAAATGAGTTTTACATCTGTAAAACACTCAAAGGTTAACATCATCATAGACAAGGTCTGACACAACATGGAAATGTTTTATCCATTTGTATTAATTGTTTTCTCCATAGATCTCTTTTAGGTTCCATAGCATGGATAAGAAGCATTAATTTGGTTAGTTCTTTACTATCTTTAATTATCCCTTTGGAGTCACTCTGCATTCTGGGTACCTTACATTGAGTCTCTTTGTATTCTTTTATCCTTGATACAGGTGTTGGCTCCAGTTGCCTGATCCTGTAGCAGGCTAAGGAGACTGGGGTTTCTTTTGTCCCCATTGTATCTGTTAGTTCCCTGAGTCAGGCAGGCCCTGGGTCTGCCTCCTAACTGTAGCCATATCTGTCATCTCTCCACTGACCATACCAGGCTGCAGGGGGAGGCCCTGGTGGGAAAAACTGCCGCCACCCCTAGCATAGCCTTTCTCAGGAGAGAAATGCTCCTTATTTAAGCTTTGGGGATCCTTAACCACCCCCGGGACCATTGTTATCCTCTGAATGCCTTTTGCTAACTGTTTTCAGATTTTAAAGCCTTCCAGAAACTCCTTAGTACCAAATTTGGTTTTCTACCAATTTTTTCTTTGGGAATTTGGGCTTGACATGAATCTTGCCACATTTGTCTTCAAGTAACCCAAGCTGACCATTTCTTCTGTCTGACCTTTTTCATATCTCTTGTAGGGTGTTTTGTTATTCTACAGACATATTTTACATGCTGGCTTGAGTCACTTAGATTTGCTAAAGCCTCTCTCACTTTACAAATATTCTGCTCCATTAAAAGACTTAACAAAACCATTAAAGCTCTATACCATTCTCAAGGTCCCAGTTGAATTAAGCTTTCCTTTATATCTCTAGTGATCACAGTCTTATCTGGCCCAGTGAACTGGGCATCATATATTGCTTTTCTCATACCTAGTTCTCTCAGTAATACCTACCCCTCCTTTATAGTCCTCCACGCCCTGCTAATCATGACAGTCTCCCTTGGTGATGACCATGTATCTTTAATGCCTTGCACCAGCCGTCCCATTAAGGACTGCTCCCCCCTGCATTGGCTTAGGTTGAACAGCCTATGTCGCAAGGAAGGATGGGTGGTTATATATCTAAGCTGTGAAGCTTCTTTAGGACTTAGACTGACATTATTTGCTCCCATGTCCCATACCGTGGTGAGCCACGGGGTGAGGCACTCTTTGATTGCTTACTTGTAAGTTTTTCCTAGTTTCAACAGCTCCAGTGTGGAGTATTTCTTATCTGCAGTACTGTTAGCTTTTTTCTCTTTTTGTATCAAAGGTTGCACCTGAGGGTCAGCTTTAGCTATTTCTATTTTTAGGTCGTTTCTTTTTTTTACTACCATCTGTCCTTTTTCCTGGGTCCTTTAACTTCACCCAAGTTAAATTTCTCATTTTTGTTCTCTCTGAAGCTGTGAGGCTAAGACTGAATTCACCAGTACCTCTCTAGCCTTTCAGCTTCCTCTGCCTTGGGCAAATCTTTTATTATGCAAAGTGGCCATGCCCCCTCTCTGGGTTCTCCACTTGTGTCCAAAGCCTGTAAAAGTTTTTCTAGCCTTCCTATAACCTTTAAAGAACCTTCACATACAATCAACTGAGCTAGTTTCCCACATTTACAATACAGCTGTGGCCCAGGGATTTTTTCCCTTTGAGTTCACCTGCTTCTGTGTCACCGGCACCATTTTAGTTATATATTTTATAATCCACTGTATAACACATGTGACTATTGCTAACCCAATTAAGCATATGGGGTTTGGCTGCCCTCTTCTCTGGGTTCCTGCCAGCTTCTCCCAGAGGGGTCGCATTATCTCATAGGACTCTTTGCAGCACCCATCCCTGCCCTTCTGGATTTGGGAATCTGAACATGGCTCCCTTTAGATAGGCTCACCAGACACTGCAGGAACCATGACGTTCTCTGAGGCCCACATCCCCAAGTTCTTCCATGACTCCTGCAGTTCCTCTATCCAGCCATACTATGCCAATTTGTTGCACTAAATTTTCTTCCCTTTTCCCTTCTTGAGAGGTTTTCACATGAGCCCTTTAAGGCCACAGGGCTTACAGACTTGTGGTCGCCAGCTGTGGCTGCTCTCCTCCAGCTATGGCCACACTCTTGCTCTCTCAGTTCCTCCGATCAGTCGTCTGGTCCAGACCCTGGGGCTGGTGAGGAGTCAGTGCCAGCATTGCCGCATTCAGACACAGGAGACCAGGTTCAGTGACACAGATCTGCTTTATTGCAGGAAGGCACAAGCTTATAGGGGTAGTGGTCCAATCACAGCACAGTAAGTAGGATGCCTCATTAGCATACTGGGTTTCATTACAGAGCCTAAATTCCTGGAAACCACATGACCCTAAGTGTTGCAATTTTGGATTCCAAGGCCTTCCATGACTCCTGCAGTTCCTCTATCCAGCCATACTATGCCAATTTGTTGCACTAAATTTTCTTCCCTTTTCCCTTCTTGAGAGGTTTTCACATGAGCCCTTTAAGGCCACAGGGCTTACAGACTTGTGGTCGCCAGCTGTGGCTGCTCTCCTCCAGCTATGGCCACTCTCTTGCTCTCTCAGTTCCTCCAATCAGTTGTCCGGTCCAGACCCTGGGGCTGGTGAGGAGCTGGTGCCAGCGTTGCCGCATTCAGACACAGGAGACCAGGTTCAGTGACACAGATCTGCTTTATTGCAGGAAGGCACAAGCTTATAGGGGTAGTGGTCCAATCACAGCACAGTAAGTAGGATGCCTCATTAGCATACTGGGGTTCATTACAGAGCCTAGATTCCTGGAAACCACATGACCCTAAGTGTTGCAATTTTGGATTCCAAGGGTGGTGATTAGGGAGTGGCTAGCTCTAGGCATCAGTCTCATAATCTGCCAATGGGATCAAATGCCACAAGGTGTTCCTTGTGGCTCCAGCGGTCAGGCCATTCAGCGGGGCCTGCTGTATGGCTGACAATAAAACTTTCACCCTAGGCTCAAGCCTGTCTCCCACACAAGTATCTCTACAATAGGATGAGTCCTTCGGGTATATGCCAAGGAGTGGTATAACCAGGTTGTATGGTAGGTTCATTTTAAGTTTTTTAAGAGTTCTCCACACTGTTTTCCATAGAGAGTGCATGAATCCCAATGATCTGCCAATGGGAGCAAATGTCACAAGGCATTTCTCATGGCTCCCATGGCCGGACTGTAGTCTTGGGCCTGCTGTATGGCTATCAATAAGACTTTCACCCTAGGCTCAAGCCTGTCTCCCACATCCCCCGCCCCTTTTTTAAAAAGGTGAGGTATAGTTTAGAATATGTAGCATATTGATATCAGTCCAGATATATCAGGGCAAAGTAGAATGGCTCGGGGTAATTGTATCAAGAGTTCCCTCCCTCAAGATGGCGAGCTTTCTTAAGAGCAGGTTGACCCAACTCCATGTCAACCAGTGGGATGAGATTCTTTGCCTCGGCATTGTTGTCTCCACCTCAAGGGTCAACCAGCATAATGGACTGTGCCTGTCTTAGGTTGTCCCATCTGTCGGGATCTTACCAGTCATTGACCACCAGCCCTCAAAGGGTGGGTCCCTTTGTGTGGTTTGGCAGAGGGAGAGGCAGCACATCCAGTATTGGCTTGTTTAAAGGTTTCCTCAGGGGTCAAGATATGTTGAAATCTGTCGGAGGCCAATTATAAGTTGATAAGGACAAGGAATAGTGGGTCCTTTTTTGCAGAGACATGCCTGACAAGATCTGGAGGCAGGGAAACAGCTAAATGAACCAAAGAAATACGAGTTTTAACAATTCCAGAATTATTAGCATAGAAACAACATTCTTCTCCCAAGGTTACACATAACCCTCCTTGTTGGAGGAGTATGAGATCAAGGCCTCTCCTGTTTTGTAAAACCATCTCAGCCAGTGAAAACAGGGATTGTTGTAAATGGGAGACAGATTTTAACACAAAGATTTCCTTTAGATTGAGGACTTAGCTAATGTCTCTGCGGAGAGAGATGTTCAAGGTCTCCCCAGGTTGGTGGCTTTCATGGTCTGCGAGCTCAGTCTCTCGGTGGTTGAGAGGGGCACTGCTTCCTGCCATTGGCTTGTTTAAAGGTTTCCTCAGGGGTCAAGATATGTTGAAATCTGTCGGAGGCCAATTATAAGTTGATAAGGACAAGGAATAGTGGGTCCTTTTTTGCAGAGACATGCCTGACAAGATCTGGAGGCAGGGAAACAGCTAAATGAACCAAAGAAATACGAGTTTTAACAATTCCAGAATTATTAGCATAGAAACAACATTCTTCTCCCAAGGTTACACATAACCCTCCTTGTTGGAGGAGTATGAGATCAAGGCCTCTCCTGTTTTGTAAAACCATCTCAGCCAGTGAAAACAGGGATTGTTGTAAATGGGAGACAGATTTTAACACAAAGATTTCCTTTAGATTGAGGACTTAGCTAATGTCTCTGCGGAGAGAGATGTTCAAGGTCTCCCCAGGTTGGTGGCTTTCATGGTCTGCGAAATCAGTCTCTCGGTGGTTGAGAGGGGCACTGCTTCCTGCAGGGTCAGGGCTGCCATCTCCAGGGTTGGGGGTTTTGGAGGGAGGTTT
>NW_008351346.1:360716-363140 GCF_000622305.1 Nannospalax galili | reverse complement strand
CCCTTGTGTTAATAATAGGTGTGGACCTTTCCATTCACTTGTGAGAGGGTCCTTCCATCTCACCATGGGGGCAGGAGTGGGCTGAGTGAATGCCCCCTAATGCTTTATTGCTGGTGGGAGGCCATTGGAGTCAAATTTTAGAAAATTTAATACAAACAGAGCTTGTTGTGTAACAAAATTTGAGTCCTTATATAGCGGGGTCCTTTATCATTGTCTTCCCCTATTTTCTGTATTTGTTTAATGAGTGTTTGGTGGGAACATTCAACAATCCCTTGACCCTGCAGATTGTAAAGGATACCAGTTATATGCCTAATATTCCAGTCAGAGCAAAAATGGCTGAAGGTAGCAGAAACATAACAAGGACCATTATCTGTTTTTATTTGCCAAGGAATTCCCATAAGGACCATGGCATATTTGACAGTCCTTATGGCATGAGAAGCCATCTCACCAGAGCAGGCCAATGAAAAATGGACATTGGAATAAGTGTCAATATACTTGAGCTTGCCAAAAAGAGAAAAATGAGTGACATCCATTTGCCATATCTTGTTGGGGCCAAGACCTCTAGGGAGGGTCCCGGCGGGTTTTAATGGCCCCAAAGGTAGAAGAGGGGCACAAGAGGAGCATGCATGGACCAAATGTTTACAGCTCTGAATTGGCAAGGTAGGGAGGAGCCTATGTATAGCTTGGGGAGAAAGGTGGAAGCGGGGCGTGTAAGTCTCTAGCTTGTTGAATTAGGGTGGAGTCTAGGGTGGCGCTCAGGACCAGTTTGTCAATGGTGGCATTGCCCTCTGCCAGAAGCCCTGGTAGATTGGTATGAGAGCATAAGTATTGAATATACTAAGGGGCAGAGCGCTGCTCAAGTAATAGTTGTAATGAAGAGAGTAACAAATCAAGGGGACTCTGGCTGGGCCAGAAAGCTGCAAAGGCCAGATGTTGTAGAGTCTGAACTACATAAGCACTGTCAGAAAAAATATTAGAGGGAGTTGTAGGGAGATCCTGAAAGACCTGTAACATGGCTGAGAGAGCTCCGAGCTGTACAGATCCCTGGAAAGGGAAAACCTTATGTGAGGAGAGTTGTCCTTCCTGGTAAATTACATAACCAAATTTGCATTTACTAGAATCAGTAAAGATTAGGGGAGCCTTAGGAAGAGGGTTATCTCTGGGAATGCCTGAGGAAATAGGGACAGGGGAAGATGTCTTATTCCTTGAAGGAGTTTATGTTTAGGATAATGATTGTCATATTTCCCCTGATAGACTAGTAGAAGAGTTTGGAAGCTGGGGTTTTCAAGGAACAATGACTGCAGCATGTGAAGTGGAAGGGGAAGAACCAATGATTCGGGTTCACAGCCTTACAGAAGGTCTGTATCCTATTTACAAATGCTTGGGACAAGTGAGAATTGATTGTTGTGACAACACGTTGTGCCTCCAGAGAGACCTTGTGGGGAACGGAGACCATATCAGTACCCCGCAAGAGGTCAAAGAGCAGTGTAAGCTCTTCTGTGGACATGGGTAAGAAGTCCCATATCCAATTGATGTTGCCACAGAGGGCCTGTGCCTCTGCTGTATCCTATTTACAAATGCTTGGGACAAGTGAGAATTGATTGTTGTGACAACACGTTGTGCCTCCAGAGAGACCTTGTGGGGAACGGAGACCATATCAGTACCCCGCAAGAGGTCAAAGAGCAGTGTAAGCTCTTCTGTGGACATGGGTAAGAAGTCCCATATCCAATTGATGTTGCCACAGAGGGCCTGTGCCTCTGAAAGTGTAATCTCATCTGGTAAGGTAAGATCAGAAGCTATGGGCCGGATGACACAAAGAGCAGTGTAAGCTCTTCTGTGGACATGGGTAAGAAGTCCCGTATCCAATTGATGTTGCCACAGAGGGCCTACGCCTCTGAAAGTGTAATCTCATCTGTTAAGGTAAGAACAGAAAGGGGCATGTAACTGTATTTTATCTGCTGCAATAGTAAGACCTAATACCTGAAAGTTTGTTTTGAGTTTTTGAAAAGCTCCTTGAGTTTTTGAAAAGCATCAAAGGATCCTTATCGGTGATAAGAATTTCATCATATAATGTAAAATATAAACCTCAGTCAGCAAAGGTCTGCAGGCATGGGCCATATAATATTGGCAGATAGTAGGACTGTTTTTCATGGCCTGAGACAAAACCTTCCATTGATAGCGTTGAACTGGAAGGTTATGGTTAGTGGCAGATATAGAGAAGGCAAAGTAGAGCTTATCATCATCATGAAGAGGAATAGAGAAGAAACAGTCCTTAATATCTATAATAATAATTGCACACTCTTTGGGAATAGTGGTAGGGTGAGGCATTCCCATTTGAAGAGTCCCTAAAGGCTTCATATGCTCATTAATAGCCCTTAAATCATGTAAAAGTCTCCACTTTCCTGAAAATTAAGAGGACTAAGT
>NW_008351346.1:357188-360266 GCF_000622305.1 Nannospalax galili | reverse complement strand
GGTGTATTCCCTTACTTCCTCTCTTTGGGGTGGGGCTGAGAGGCACCCTGTTGCCCATTTAAAGGCACCTTTTGTATGGGTTTACCATCTGCATCCACCTTAGACCTGCATTCTCTTGCCCAATGAAAGCTTTTGTGGCATCTCGGGCATTTTGAAGGGGGAACCTGGCCCCTTTTGACCTCTTTAATAATCTTATTAGGACATGTACGTGACCAATGGCCCTGTCCCCCACAGGCCCAACATTTGCCTTTGTCCATCTCAGCCTGCGGCTGATGAGCAGCCAGTGCCTCAGCAAGGGCTGTGGCATGGGCCCCAGCGGTCCCCACATCTCGGCAGGCCAGAATCCATTCAGAGACATCCTTTTGTCTAATGGGTCCTATGGCAAGATGATACTCTGTAGAGCAGCCTTCATATACAAGATTCTTGAGCAAGGCATCAGCAGCTCTGTGATGACAGATCTTTCTATTTATACTTCGTTGGCATCTCTCAACAAAATCAGAGAAAGACTCACCTGGTTTTTGTATCAATTTGGTTTATTTGGTATCACTGAGAGTCGGTATACTTCAAAAAGCACGAAGCATGCAAAGCCATACTTGTTCAAAGTAGCAAGGAGGTCCCTGTGCCTGAGCTTGAGGGGTCTCAAAATTGCCAAGTCCTACTAGAGCATCAATCCCAATGCTTTGGACATTGGCATTTCTATTGCGCGCTGCCTGTTGTTCACATTCATCTTGGTAAGCAGCTTTCCATAAAAGGAAATTGCCTCCCTGTAAACAGGGACATCCTTTTGTCTAATGGGTCCCATGGCAAGATGATACTCTGAAGAGCAGCCTTCATATACAAGATTCTTGAGCAAGGCATCAGCAGCTCCCTGATGACAGATCTTTCTATTTATACTTTGTTGGCATCTCTCAACAAAATCAGAGAAAGACTCACCTGGTTTTTGTATCAAGTTGGTTAATTTGGTATCACTGAGAGTCGGCATACTTCAAAAAGCACGAAGCACGCAAAGCCATACTTGTTCAAAGTAGCAGGGAGGTCCCTGTGCCTGAGCTTGAGGGGTCTCAAAATTACCAAGTCCTACTAGAGCGCTCTGCCTGTTGTTCACATTCATCTTGGTAAGCAGCTTTCCATAAAAGGAAATCGCCTCCCTGTAAACAGGCATGGGCGATATAGTTCTATTGTCCCTGATTGACAGTAACTGGAAAGAACTGTGGAAAATCTCCCACTGTATCATAGAAGAGGGGCCAAGGTGGGAGGGGCTTCCAGTCCTCCTCTGGGAGGGAGGGGTAGATGGACTGGGGGAAACTTCCTTAAAGCCAGTATAAGATGGCGGAGGGTAGCCACCGTCCTGTAATGGCGGAGCAGAGGCGGTCTTAACTTCCTGTTTTTCATCAAGGAAGCTCATTTTTTTATATCATCATTAGCAATCATTGTTTCATCAGAACAAGAATCTGTTAGTTTTGTTTTAAGTGGAAATGCCTGGGACAGGCCGTCCCCAGCATCCTGTTGTTGTATTTGCTCATCTAGCTCCTTTAATAGGAGATTGTCCTGTTCAGGGTCTTTGGGGGGAACCTCCCAAAGGGAGGCCAATATGGCTGTCACAATGGGGTAGAACAGTCCAGACTGTGGGTGTCCCTCCCTGACTTCTCTACGCTGGGCCAAGAATAAAATGCAAGCCCATTGTTCAGTATCCCAGCAACAAGAATCTGTAAACCAAGGAGCAAGAGCTAGTACTTCATCTAATACTTTAGTTACATTATTTTCTGTTACCCTAATTTGCCTACTCCTGAGGAGAGAAACCAGTGCAGCAGCTCAGGGGCTGGCAGCAGCTAGATGATTATTCCCCATACTGGAGGTCACTCACCCTGCAAGATGTACCCAAAGGGACTCAGGAACCATTCAAGGAGACGATCAGTGAAGACAGGAGCGGCATGCCCAACCGAAGATCGTGAGTCAGAAGAAAAAGCAGAACAAAACGAAAGTGGCGAGCAACCACAGGAAGAGCACCTAGAAAGGGGGCATCAGGAGCCCAAGGTGTTACAGCTCAGAGTGTTAGAGCTCTGTGGGGAGGGGGTCCCAACCCCACATTTGGGCACCAGGTGTGGTTGCCGGCTGTGGCTGCTCTCCTTTGGCTATGGCCGCTCTCCTGCTCTCTTGCAGGAAGGCACAAGCTTATATAGGGGTAGTGGTTCAATCACAGCACAGCAAGTAGGATGCCTCATTAGCATACTGGGTTTCATTACAGAGCCTGGATTCCTGGAAACCATGTGACCCTAAGTATTGCAATTTTGGATTCCAAGGGTAGTGATTAGGGAGTGGCTAGCTCTAAGCATCAATCTCATGATCTGCCAATGGGAGCAAATGTCACAAGGCATTCCTTGTGGCTCCAGTGGTCGTGCTGTTGCCTCAGGCCTGCTGTATGGCTGTCAATAAGACTTTCACTCTAGGCTCAAGCCTGTCTCCCACACAGACTAACATAAGGCATTTTTAGTTTAGGTTTTGTACCATTTTATGACATTTGGGACTGAGTGACTTACAAAGAAATGGTTTCTTAGGACCTGTGCATCATTCAAGCCCTGCCCTGCCATTAGCACTCACACACTGTACCCACAGTCTTAAGTGTCCCATCACCTGTCCATACCTGGGATGCTGTCCTTTGCACTGGTGGCCCCACTCACGCTTTCTCCATTCCATTCTTGCTGCTGCTAACTCTCCATCCAGCCACCCTCCATCCTATGGTAGCTCCGTTAACTCTCCTAGCAGCTTGACTGCCTCCACCCTTATTTCCCAGCATGACCTGAGCTGTCCACACTCACCCACCCTTGCCCACGCTTTTTGGAGGAATGAGTAATATCTGAGCTACAAGTGTATTGCCTGCATGTACGTAAATACACTCATGCCATGTAGTGCCCCCAGATGTCAGAAGAAGCATTCAATTCTCTGTAACTGGAGTTATAATGGTTGTTAGCCACTGTGTGAGTACTGGGAATCAAAATCAGGTTCTCTGCAAAAGCAGACAGTGCCCTTAACTGCTGATCCATCTCTCAGCCCCTGGGCTCTTTTTAATTCAGAAATTCG
>NW_008351346.1:340781-356090 GCF_000622305.1 Nannospalax galili | reverse complement strand
TACTATATTATCCTCCACATACACAGACTCAAGGACAGAAACCACGTGATAATTTCATTAGATGCAGAAAAGGCCTTTGACAAACTCCAACATACATTTATTATAAAATTCATGGAGAATCTAGGGATATAGGGGATATATCTCAACTTAATAAAGGCAATATACAACAAGCCCACAGCCAGCATTGTACTAAATGGAGAAAACCCTCAAATCACCCTCATAAAAATCAGGAACAAGACAAGGATATCCACTTTCTTCCTGCTCAATATAGTACTTGATGTCTTAGCTAAAGCAATAAGACAAATGAAGGAGATAAAGGGGATACAAATCAGAAAGAAAGAAAGAAAGAAAGAAAGAAAGAGAAAGAAAGAAAGAAAGAAGTCAAATTATCCCTATTTTCAGATGATATATTACACATAAAGATCCTAAAAACTCCACCAGAAAACTCCTATAGCTGATAAATAGATTCAGCAAAGTAACAGGATATAAAATTAACACAGAAGAATCTGTAGCCCTCCTATATACCAGCAGCAAACATACTGACAAAGAAATCAGGGAAATGATCACATTCACAATAGCTCAAAAACTCTAAAATATCTTGGAATAAATCTAACCAGGGAAGTGGAGTACTTGAATTATACAAATGTTAAGACACTGGAGAAAGTCGAAGTAGATCCCAGAAGATGGAAAGACCTCCCATGCACATTGATCAATAGGATTCATATTGTCAAAATGGCCATCCTACCAAAAGCAATCTACAAATTCAATGCAGTACTCATTAAAATTCCAACATAATTCTTCACAGACGTTTCAAACAAATCTCAAATCTCATATGGAAACACGAAAATCCCAGAATAGTCATAATAATCCTGAACAATAAAAGAATTGCTAGAGGAATTACCACCCCTCATCTAAAATTATAGCACAGAGCTAGTTATAAAAACAACATGATTCTGGCATAAAAACAGACACATTCATCAGTGGAATAGTACTGAGGATCCAGATTTAAATCCACACATTTGCAGCCACCTGATTTTTGACAAAGGAGCCACAAATACACACTGGAAATAAAAGAGCATGTTCCACAAATTGTTCTGATCAAACTGGATAGCTTCATGCAGAAGAACGAAGCTATGTATATCCCTCCCTCCTCCCTTACCAGTTAAATACCCCCTTTTCCCCCATTTCCCCCTTGGTGACATCTATCTCCTACTATGCCCTCTCCTCTCAGGCTCACTCTTTCCCTTTACCTCCATTGTTCCTTTTGATTTTCCTGGTTCCTGCAGTTTCATCAACGTATATACTCATATATAAGAATTTGGTGCCAAAATCCACAAAAGGGAGAAAATATATGTCACTTGTTTTTCTGAGTCTATGTTACTTCACTTAGTATAACAGTTTCCAGTTCCATCCATTTGCCTGCAAATTTCATGCTTTAGTGCTGAGTAGAACTCCACTGTGCAAATGTAATCCATTTTCATTATCCATTTGTCAGCTGAGGAACACTTAGGTTGTTTGCATTTCTTAGTTATTGTGAAAAGAGCGGCAACAAACATGGATGTACAAGTGTCTCTGTTGTAGAATGTCCTTTGGGTATATACCAAGGAGTGGTATAACCAGATCATATGGTAGATTCATTTTTAGTGTAAGAGTTCTTCACCCTGGCTTCCATAGTGGTTACACAAGTTTGCATTCCCACCAGCAAATAAGCATCCCGCTTTTTCCACATCCTCACCAGTATTTGGTGTCATTTGTTCTCTTCATCTTAGCAGGTCTGACTGGGGTAAGATGAAATCTTTAAGTGGTTTTGATTTGCATTTCCCCAATTACTAAAGAGCTCCAGCGAGGGGGGATAATGGGAGTGTGGTGGTTTGAATGAGAATGTCTACCAGAGGCTCCAAATATTTGGATATCTTGTCCCCAGTTGGTGGTGCTGTTTTTGCAGGTCTTAGAAGGTATGACCATGCTGGACAAAACACATCACTGGGGGAGGGCTTACAGAGTTCTTAAACCTTGCTGAATCTCAAATCGTTCTCTGCTTCCTGTGCCCGCTTGAAGATGTAAAAGTTTAGCTTCTACTCTTACTCCAACCACTTCTGCTGCCATGCCTCCCCGCCATGATAGAATCTTGCCCCTTTGGAACTGTAAGCTAAATAAACTCTTTCTTTTATAAGTTCTCTTGGCCATGGTGCTTCTATCATAGCAACAGAAAAGTGACTAATACAAGGAGACAGGTATTATCAAGGAGAAAATGTGAAAAATGAGGGTATTTAACTGGGGAGAAAGGAGGGATGGTTAGACAGAGTAAGAGAGAGAGAGGAGAGAGAGTGAGAGAGAGAAAGAGAGAGAGGAGATAAACAATGCTTAGGTGGTATGAAAAACCCAAGGAAAATGTATTAGTTCAAAATCCTACTGAAAAATACACGTACAATATCTGTACATGAGTGCTTGTGTATAGGCAATGGTAATGTAACAAGAAACACAGGGCTGAACAGGAGAAAACTCCCTTTGAATTGTTGGTCAGGGTAGTTCAAGAGACTCCCCAAATAGCACAGGCCATTGCCGCAACCCTCGATTGTCTCCCAGAACTTAGAGGTAGACCCTCTGACACAGGACTTGGAGCAATAGAGCTGGAACTAACCTGAAAACTTCCTCCCTGAGGACTAGCTCTCTATGTTTTGGAGGACACTGTGCAAGCTGCTAAGGGAGAAAATCAATCAATGGTTCAACCCCAGCTTTAAAGCCTAATAACCACAACAATGACTGGCACAGCGAACTATATTGGTGTAGTAGTGGCACTTTTATCTTGGGGGTAATCAACAGCTATCTAATTGGATTTAAAGCCCTCTCAGTGGGAGGGTAGTCACGTGTGGCACTGTAAACATAGGCAAATATATATAGCTGGAGAGGTCATAGAACCTAAAGAAAACCCTACTTCTGCCACATCCCTAGACAAATGTAATTTCTTTTTTATAAAAAAAAATTTGTCATTTTTATTTTATGTGTATGAGTGTATTGCCTGCACCTATGTAAGTGCACCCATGTTGTGCAATGCCTGCCGAAGTCAGAAGAGGGCATTGGATTTCTCTGGAACTGAAATTACAGATAGTTGTCAGCCACCATGTGGGTGCTGGGAATCAAATCTGGGTCCTCTGCAAGAGCAGCTAGTGCTCTTATCTGTTGAGCCATCTCTCTAGCCCCTGCAATTTCTTACTGTATGCTACACATGTGTCCTTATATTTACAAAGAAGTACCCAGTCACCACTCATCACAGAAGGTTCTTTTTGTAACAGATGGAGACTATCACAGAATTCTACAATTGCCCACACACAGAGAATAAGTGTCTATGAGGTGCCCAGCCCTAAGTGACACATCAACAACAGAACCTATACACCTAAGGCTCACAAAACACAATAGAGCAGGGGGTAGAGAGAACACTAATACATCTCTCAACTTTCACCAGTGAACCTTCCTCATGCAACAGAGGGCAATGAGCCAAAAGGCCACAAATGGCCAAAATGGAGAGAATAAGACTGCAGAATGAGTGGCCCTGGACAGGCCCCATATTGTCCCTCACCCGCCCAGGGCTCAGGGCCCACCTTCGAAGAGGGGGTGGAAAGATTGTCAGAGCTAGGGGTGGTGCATGGCCACAAGAAACCAGAGTCCTCCATACTCCTGGGAGCTTGCTTATATGAACTTACAGCAGTTGTGACAGCGTGCACAAGACCCATGCAAACTCAGACAAAATCCAGCGTAGATCAAGGGAAATGGAGGCCCCAAACTTAGCTGAGGAACTATTGGCACCTGATCACTGCTGAGTGAGGGAGAGTTGATCTTCTTTAAAGGAGTGATGCTAGATAGGCTGACCTAGCTCCAGTGGATGAACTCACGCCAAGGGACATCTGGGTTCACAAACTTGACTTGATAGACCTTAACATTATAGAACAGAATGCATGAAATCCTGTGGGTGGTGTTTGGGGAGGTGTGCAGATATGGAAGGGACTTAATATAATTAAGATGTATGAAATGCACAAAATTCAGTAAGAGTACATTGGAAAAAAACTATTGCCCAAAACAAAAAAAGAATGAAACTAGATCCCTATTTCTCACATGCACAAAAGTCAACTTCAAGTAAATCCAGAACTTCAACATAAGACCCACTACCTTGAGGTAGAAAGTAGGGAATACATTGGAACTTAGAGATACAGGAAGGGACTTTCTCAACAACCTCCTATAACATAAGCATTAAGTTCAACAATTTATATATGGGACCATATGAAACTAAAACGATTCTATACAACAAAGGCTATGATCATTTGAGTGAAGGGGCAGCCTACAGAATGGGAAATTTTTTTAGCAGCTATACGTCTGACAGAGGGTTAGTATCTAGAAGATACAAAGAACCAAAAAAATCAAACATGAAAAACCAATACCCATATTAATAATGGGGGCAACGAGCTGAAGAGGGAGGTTGCAAAAGAGGAAATGCAGATGGCTGAGGAATACCTTTTAAAATGTTCAACATCTTGGGGCTGGAGAGATGGTTCAGCTGTTAAGAACACTGACTGTTCTTGCAGAGGACCGGGTTCAAGTCCCAGCACCCACACGGCAGCTACGAACCATCCTTAACTCCAGTTCCAGGGGAATCCGAAACCCTCTTCTGACCTCCGCAGCATTGCATGACATGGGTGCACGCACATACATGCAGGCAATACACTCATATACATAAAATAAAAATAATAAAAATATTAAAAAAATGTTCAGCATCTTTAGCCACCAGGGAAATGCAGATTGAAAACCACTTTGAGACGCCCCATAAAAAAAAAAAAAACCCTAGGACAAAGGCTTGTGAAGATGTGGGGAAAGAGAAACTCTCATCCACTGCCAGAGGGAGTGCAAACTGGTGCAGCCACTATGCAAATCAGCGTGGAGATTTTTCAAAAAGCTAGAAATTGATCTAGCCATGCCTTTCCTGGGCATATACCCCAAAGACTCTATATACATCTACAAAGATATCTGTTCATCCATATTCATCACTCCTTTTCACAATAATCAACAATGGAAAAAACCTAGATGTTGATCAATTGATGGGCAGATAATAAAAGTATGATGCATTTATAAAATGCAATATTATTCATCTGTTAACAAAATTATGAAATTCGCAGGTAAATGGATGGAACTGGAAACAAGTGTCCCGAGTGATAGAACCAAACAAATGAATGTCACATGTTCTCTCTCATAGCCTCAAGCTAGTTTTGAATTCTTAGTTGCATGTTTCAACTGGAAAATCCAGAGAGGTCAGTAAACTAATAAACAGCCACGGGGAGGTAGGCCTCTTGGAAGGGGAGATAGAATGCACTAATACAAACAGAGAAAGGGGAAGGGGAATAGTAGAGTAGGAAGGGTTAAATGGGGTGGGGAATGTGAGGACAGAAGCAGGAGTATAGGAAAGGATAACTAGGAGGAAGAGGGGGCAGAAAGATTGTAGGAGCCAGAGATGATGGATGACCACAAGGAAACAGAGTTTGCCAGACAGCTGGACAGTTAGTCCTATGAAATGACAGCAGTGGTATGGCATGCATACATCCCACATAAGCTCAAACCAGATAAAATACAGCATTGATGTGAGGAAGTGAGGAAGAAAATGCAATGCTGGCTGAGGAATTATTGACAACTGATGGCTGCCAGAAGGGGAGAAGTCAGTCTCTATTACGGGTGAGACTCTTGGTAGGTTATCCAGTCTCCAGTGGATCGACTCACACTGAAGGATATTTGAGAACACAAATTTGACTCTATAGGCCTTAATATATATTAACAGAGTTAATTGTTATTTATAATAATAGAGTACATGAAATTCAGCAGAGTTTAATAAAAGGTTGTGGGCAGATATGGGGAAGGACCTTAAATATGATAAAAATCTATTGTCTGTAATTTCCAAAAATTGCAAAATAGCAAATTATACACATAGACTTTTAATATTTTATTTGATATTTTTATTTGGTGTGTATGAGTATATTGCCTTCATGTATTTAAGTACACCTGTGTCATGCAATGACCTTAGAGGTCAGAAGAATGCATCTGATTCCCCTGGAACTGGAGTTACAGACAGTTGTTAGCTGCCATGTGGGTGCTGGGAATTGAACCTAGGTTCTCTGCAAGAGCAGCCAGTGCTCTTAACCACTGAGCCATCTCTCCAGGCCAACAAATTATATTTTAGGATGGTGTATTCTGGCCTCCTGTGGTCAGAATTTTGGGGGAGTTGTTCTGAAGTTCCATCATTGTCATGCCTGAAATGTCTCACAGATTTTTCAGAGTTCAGAAACTGAGTTGGTAGATTCTTTTATAACTCAACAAAGAAGGACTTATATGGGAAAATGCAAGTTATTAGTTTGTTCACGTTATAAACCAAGTCAAGGGAAGCCAGAGAGGATTTCCAGATGTCAGGCCCCAGGCATCTTCTGCAGCTGAGTGCTGCCACTGATGCATGAAGAAGGTCCATATGTGATTTCTCTGCAGTGTGTATCACATTGTCCAGCTTTTGCTTGCAGGGCTTTGGGAAAGCATGGTCGTTATGCTTAGTGAGTCCAGCTGGCAGGACAGTAGGAAACGTTTGAGAATCTTATCCAGATATTAGAAAATTTGAGAATCCAGTTCACTTTATAGATCAATAACAAATAGAAATAGAATTTTATAACAGCTACACTATAATTTTCAACTGAAACATACTTTCTTTCTAAAGTAACCTCCATCTCTACCAAACATAGTTTGAACAATAGTTCTATAGTACCACCTCCTTATCTGTAGGGGATGTCTTTCAAGACCTCCCAACAGATGCCTGAAATCATAGATAGTAACAAACCTTTTGTACATTGTTTCTGTCCTATCTATGCCTACCTCTAATAAAGTTAAATTTATAAATAAGGCATAGTACTAAGTAATAATCAAACAATAATTTTTGAATGTTTTTATTGATTTTTTTTTAGAATCTCATGCAATATGTTTTTATTTTATTTAGACCCCTCCATTATCTATACCCCTTGGTACCCCCTGCCCAATTTCATGTACTCTATGAAATCCATCCATCTATCTATCTATCTATCTATCTATCTATCTATCTATCTATCTATCTGTCTGTCTGTCTGTCTGTCTATCTATCTATCTATCATCTATCTGTCTATCTATCTATCTATCTATCTATCTATCATCTATCTATCTATCTATCCATCTATCTATCTATCTATCTGTCTGTCTGTCTGTCTGTCTATCTATCTATCTATCTATCTATCTATCTATCTATCGAGAGAGAGAGAGAATCTATCAAGTCAAATTTGTATCCCCAAATGCACTTTGGTATGGGTCCATCCACTGGAGCCAGGTTAAACTACCAAGAGTCCATCAGTTGCCAGTAGTTCCTCAGGTTGGGCTGACTATTTTTATCAAGTGTCCCATGTCTATGCAGTAATTTTGTCTGCCTTGAGCTTATTTGTGGAACTTGTGCATGCTGTCACCATTGCTGTCAGTTCATATGACTAATGATCTGATTGTCTGGAAAACTCTTATTTCCTTGTGGTCATCCCCCACCTCTGGCTCTTACAGTCTTTCCACCCCCTCTTCCTCAATGATCCCTGAGCCTTGGGAGGCAGAAGTTTGATATAGATGTCCTATTCATGGATAATCACTCTTCAGTCTCTTATTCCCTGCACGTTGACAAATTGTGGGTCTCTGTGTTAGTCACTACCTGCTTCATGAGGAAGCTTCTCTGGTGAGAGCTGAGAGATGCATTAATCTATGAGTGTAACAATAAGTCATTAAGACTCAGTTTAATACTACGTGTATTTAGTCGAATAATGGCAGCAGGCTCTCTCCCCTGTGGGCCGTGACCTATTCTAACATAATTTTAACATATACAGAAATTAAACTACTGGCATCATTGTTGCATTTGGGGCCATTATTAAGCAAAATAAGAGTTACTTGAACACTGGCACTACCTTGCCAGAAAAACTGATATGACAGTCAGAGTAGACTAAGTGACTAATGGGCAGTTAGGGTATACAGCTTGCATATGCAGGTTAAAGGGATGGTTCACTTCCTGGGTGGGCTAAAAAGATATAGCAGGAGATTGCATCAGACTGCTCAGAATAACATGCAGTTTCATAAAACTTGTAAATGTCTGATGTTTAGACATGCCTGTTCATTATTTTCAAACTGTGTTGACTACTGGTAATTGAAACAGCAGAGATTGATACCATGGATGAGGAGGACTCCAGGAGTCTCCTTGACTTGGTTATTTATATAAGTCAGTAAGAATAGTGATTAACCTTTATAGGTTCTTTTAATAATAAATCTCAGATTAGACTTTTTAAAGCCTCTCAAGGCTAGAAAGTAACCCAAGGACTTGCCATCAGCCGTCACACTGTAGATCAACAGTTTCTTTTCCTCTCATTCCTTTCTGTCTAGTTTATCCATGTTTGTAAAGAGGGAAAGTTTATTTTTAAAAATGGGGGAACAGTGAAATGGTACAGCAGGCAGGAGTACTTTCTACTGAGCCTGACAACCAGACTTCCATTCCCAGAGCCCACATAGTAGGAAAGAACCAACTCCTACAAATCGTCCTCTGACCTCCACGTGTGCACCATGGCACCCACCCCCACAAACATACACACACACACACATACACACACACACACACACACACACACAGAGAAAGAGAACAAAATTTTAAAAGAGAACAAGGCAGTCACTATCAGCCACCTATTTCTATATTACAAATTTAATGATCTGAAGAATATATCAATTTGATGTCATCTATCAAGAGCAGTGCCAAGATATTTATTTAAATCCTTGATGGCACCAGATGTGGAGACAGAGTAGAACATTGCATATGCAACCTTGAAAAGAGGAAAGGGGAGGAAGACAAGATGGAGAGACAGTAAGTGGCATCCAGCCACCTGGGGGTCTGCTGTAGCTGTAGTGGAGTCAGATGGCCCAGTGTGAATCGGTCATCTTATAAAATGAGGAAGATAATTATTCTGACTTCAAAGAGTTATTTTGAGAACTAAATGAATTGGTTCATGCAATTTGCTTAGAGCAGGGCCTCACAGGTAGTGGTAATTTTATAAACCTTAGCTATTATTCTATGAGTCATTCTCTGCTAAATTAGTGTGTTGGTGGAACAAAGCATGCATATATTTTCCCCTCAGCTCACTGCATAGCAAACAAAAATTTCAGATAGTATGGTTCTAACTAAAGTGAAATGTCATTTCTTTGGGCTTCTGAACCCATATGCTGTGCAGGAATATATCTGGCTTTCCCACTCCTGGAGACCACTGCTGTCTCTGCCACTGCTGTGGGTATTTTTTGAGAAAACAGCTCAAGATTCCTTTTTATTTTTCCATTCAAACCCATATAATTTATTTCTCAGAACCCATTAATTTTGGATTTATAGTTTTAAACATGAGCTTCCTTTTCTATTCATAGAGCCACTAAAACAAATGCACACATGAAGACATCCATAACTGGTCAAAATGTGGAGACTAAGTAACTACAGGATGCCCAGCCCCAACTGGTACATCTACAAACACAATCCCTACACCTAAGGCTCAGAGGATAGTGAAAGAGGGGGCAGAAGGATTGGAAGAGCTAGAGGACCAGGGCCAAGATTTGCTTCTAGATGGTGTCTTCTGGGCGTGACTGGGAAGCTGCACCCATGAAATCCCAAAAACATGACTGCATAAACAAGATCTGTTTAATGACAATACCAATTGATATGCCAGTGCAGACTAGGGAAATTTCATAAGGCCCACCCCTAGATGAAGACCTGCCAGCAATCAATGGCTGCTGAGGGAAGGAGAATCCATTTTCTCCAGGCACAAGCTCCCTGACAACGTAGCCAATACCAAGTGGTCATCCCTAAACACATGTACATATGAGCAATACTAAATGGATTCAGTAGGTTATGTGTGTGCATATATATGCATACATACATAGATATTATATGAAGAGGTCATGAATTTGGTTGAGTCGGGGGGCATGAGAGGAATTAGAGTGGGGGAGGGAGGAAATGATGTAAACACAGAACTCATGCATGAAATTCTCAAAACAATAAGACATTTAAGATTTTAAAAAAAGTCTTAAATGCAGGACATAGCAGTGATGTGTACAGGACACCCCCAGTTATTTATTGTGGCTGCCTCCAGAGGTAAGATTATAAGCAACTTTGGGGCACATTTTTTAAATGGTTTTTAGATTTTCTAAATTAATTGCTTAGATTAATGAATACTCAAAACATTGTTGAAAATATTTGAATTTTCTCTAAAGCGTTATTTGAAATAAAAATTATTCAAGTTCATTTTAAATGGAGAAAGTAAACTGAAAAGAAGCACTTGCTTTCCCTTAGAACACACTCTCCAAATTAAAATGGCAATGGTTTGATTGCCAGCCTACAGTTAAGGTATACCACTAAAGAAATGGGTGAAGCTGTACCAGAACTTTTTAATGAGATAGTATACACTCTTGATTATATCATTAGTATACACTCTTGGTTTTGATGGATTTGTTTCCCATTCTCAGATGCCCTAGAACCATCCATCCACACTGGAGACTGATAAGGTATCAAGAGAATTCTTTGACATAATGGCTGAACTAGAAAAGTCCACAGAGTGTTAGAACAACAAATGATCTATGCCCTCTGTACTTTATTAAACTTTTGCGGTTACCTTTTTTCTCCTCTAATCCTAAATTCAAAGAATTCCATCTAAGTGGACATTTCTTATTACAATAACCATTTCTTTAGGACATCCTTAGTTGTAAGTAGGTATCTTAGACTGGACAGTAGCACAGGTCTCAGTGATAACCTTTGCACAGTGAAAACATGAAGGAGAAAGCAAAGGAAGCCTTTTGTGACACTTGAAATTTTATCTTGGTTTCTCCCAGTTTTGAAGCCCAAAAGCCTGAGACTGTTGAAAATTCATTTATTTTTGCATGTATAAACAAGAGGTTCCTTGGACTGATTATCATGTGGGAAACTATAGTAACATAAGATTTGTTATAAGAGAGTAAATAAGCTTCTAATGGCAACAAATAAAGGTGTAATTCAATTATTCTGAAGAAACATCTCTATAAATAGTTTGGAATGCCTGACTTAGTAAACAATAAATTTTATGCAACGTTCTGGAAAGAATTGTACAGACACTGTGAGAATGAATATAAAATGACTTGGAGTTACACTGAGCCAGAAGATAGTGGAATTGTATAATCAGAGCTTTAGAGCAGAATCAATCTAAAAGATCAATTGGCTCAACTTTAGCATCTTAAACTAAAAAATGCGGTTCAGAGAGACTGACTTTTTAAAGGTCATATTAGTTTGAAGCAGAACTATTAAAGAAGAAAAAAGATATTTGCTAAAGGAAGAGTTTAATTAGAACAGTGACCCTAGCTGTAGAGACCACTGCATAATGTGTGTGTGGGAAATGGGTTTAACTCCAAATACAATACAGATACCTGGGGATTCATAAGGAGCAAGGTGGGGGCAGGTGATGGGAACTTCATGGGTAAGGAGTATTCTGAGTAAACAACCTGGGAGGAATCTGGCCAAACAAGATGGTCATATGATACCTGAGGGTTGGTGGAGGATGAAGAACATGGTTAGATATTGGAGATGGGGTTTTCTGGCTCAAGTGACTCAGTGGGGTTCTTTTGCTAAACCTGTATTTTACAAAGAAGCCTATAGATGAGCCAAGTAGAAGATTAAAAGCCTGACTAAAGCGCGGCCAAGCAAAGACTCTGACAGAGTCTAGATCCCAACTGAGTTCAATGCAACAGAAATATATTAAGTACTTGTTATGTTTCAGAGACATGGAAGCTCAGGGAACAAAGATATTTTTATTAGAAAACATTTATTAAATGATAATAAAAACATAATATATTTAACCTAGTAGGATGCAGTGAAGGTAGTATTTAGAATGGAATTTATAGTATCAGATATCCATGTTAAAAAGAAATATACAAAGTCAAATATAAACCATGGAAATGCAGTGATAACCCCAACACACTCCCTGTGAAAATGCTAACCACAGCCCGGAGCAATGGTTGCTGTGTGATCACATGAATAACTTTCACCAGAATCAACAGTCAGCTGTGGATGGAGGAGGTGGTCATAGGGCCCTACCACTTGCTCCTGAACTATTAGAAACTAACAGATTTGGGAGAGGGGGAGGCATTTCATTTGTATACCTCCTATGAGCACATCAGACTCCAATGGATAGATCCAAACCCTCTGACAGCTCAAGCTAAATTCGATGAGTCACAAAACAAAACAAAAAGTCATGAATATGGGAAAGGGTTTGTAGGGAAGAAATGGGGCTGGCAGGGTTAGTAGGGATAGAAAGGGAGGGGTAATAAGAATGAATTATATACCTGTATGAAATTGTCAAAGAATAGAAATTTATTAATAAAAAATAAAAATTTTAAGATTATTAAAACATACATTATATTATAGTTCTCCCCTACAAAGCAATTACTATTTCTAGCATGCCCTTCACCCAGGTGGTTAATAAATCTATGAAGAAGTCCTCAACTTCATTACAAACTGCTAAGTAGAAATAAGAATGTACTACACACTCACTGGCTTGCCTAAATGAAAACCACAGAAAATGCCAAATGTTGCAAGGATGTGGACCAACTAGAATGCTTATACTCTTGGCTGGGAGTTTCAGGTGGCATGCAGCCATTTATCAGAATTGGTCAGTAGTGTCTGCCAAAGCTGAATACACACATGTCCTCAGCAAGTCACTTCCTTAGTCTGTTATATACTGTTACATATTTTTATTTATTTTTTGTTTTTTGAGAATTTCATACATGAAAATGATATTTGCATCATTTCTATCCTTTTTTCCCCGCTTCCACCCCTTCCAATTTCTCCTATGTCCCCCTAACTCCTCGTCAACAGATCTTGTCAAGCAGATCTTTTTGGGGAGAAAACTGACTCTCTCTCCCTCAGTAGTCATTGATTGCCTGTAGCTCTTTATTTAAGGGGTGTGACCTTGTGATTCCTCCATCTGCTCTGGCATGCCACCTGATGTTGTCATTATGCAAATCTTGTTTAGGCAACCATATTGTTGAGCGTTCATGGGTGCAGCTTCCCTGTCGTGATCATTAGACACTATCAAGCTCAGCATCCTAATTCTTTGGCTCTTACAATCATTCTGCTCTCTCTTCTGTAATATTCCCTGAGACTTAGGTATGGGGTCATGTTGTAGATGTGCCAGTTGGGGCTAGGCACCCCACAGTCACTTATCCTCTGTATATCGAACAGGTGGCATAAAGAACCTTCTTTGATGAAGGGCAAGAGCTACACTTATTTCTATGTGTAAGGGTAAGTATTTACAACACAGTTATAAATTTACTGGTATAGGAAAATGGTAACTGCAGGTTCTTCCCTAAGGTTTATGATCTCTCCAGCCATAGGTATTTGGTTTACAGTATCAGGTACAAATTTCTCTTACTGAGCAGACTTCCGTAAAATTAGACAGCTGTTGATTACCCCCAAAATAAAAGTACCACTATTGCACCATTGAGGATATTTTGCTGGACCAGCCATTGCGGTTTATAGGCTTTACACCTGGGTAGAACTAATGACTGCTTTTCTCCCTTGGCAGCTTGCATAGCAGCTTCCTATATTATGAGAGCTAATCCTCAATGAAGAGACTTTCAGGTCAGTTCCAGCTCCATTCCTCTAAGTCCCATTTCCCCAAGTGTGTGGTGTCTTCAGCAATAGGTCTTGTCAAGTTTAGGGAGACGGCCAAGGGCAATGTCAATAGCCTAGAATGTTTGTGGAGTCTCTTGGACTTCCAAAGCAACAAGTCAAAGGGAGGTTTCCTATGCCTGGAGGTATAACTCAGAGGTATGGCACTTGCCTAGCATACTTGAGTCCTTGAGCTCAATTTCTAGTCCAAAAATAAAGGCAAATCCTACTCTTTATTTTACCATCTAATTAGAAAGTCATATGTTGCATATATTCTTTAGTTTTAAATTTTGAGTAAGGAAAGACAAGGTGAAAATGTAAGTAAAATAAAATTTGAGTATGTTATTTTGAGTACTGTAATGCACAAAATACCCTACTTAGAGTGTCTGAAAAGTGTTTCTAGATATGATTCATGAGTTGGTGCTCCAAGGAAAGTAGTAAGAGTATTCTAGAGAAAGGTAACTGAAGGGGTAAATGCATGGGGAATTATGCACATAGGAACAGCAAGTAAAAAAAGTGTGATGGTAGGGAACCAGAAAAAAGTCAGAAAAGGGAAAATTTCAAATGTTCCTGTCAAAGTCCATTGGGATTTCTTGACAAGAGCTTCCAAAAGCATCCCTCTATTGGGTTCCTCCTCATTTTTTTCTTTTGTCTGCCAAGGCTGTACTTGAGAGTGATGGATTCAGGACTTTTTTTCAGGCACTTTAATAACTGTTGGAGTGGGTAGAATCAGTGTCAGTTCCCTATCAAAGGCTTCTAGATAGGGGAAGAAAACAAATTTAACCATCATTTTAGAAAAATAGTGGGTTATCTCCCTTAGCTACAGGTGGGCACTACAATATTGAAGACCAAGATTTGAAGTCTTACATCTGACTTTCTGTTTAGAAACAAAATCATTAATGAGGAATAATTATCTAAATAACATTTTATATGGACTTAAGCCTAATGTCTGGGAAGTGTAATCCCTTGAACTCTTAAAGAAATATACTGATGACACCACTCTTTGGTTATACTTTCCTTTTGGGTGTTAAAGGCCATACAGTTGATCAAACAAACCAATTTATTTTTATTCTTCAGGTTGTTGGAGGATCTGTTCCTCAGGGGGTCACATGGGTTTGGGAGGAACCCCTGGCTCCTTTCTTTTACCAGTTCCATTTATATAAAAATAAGTCAAAGGTCCTACTCGATCATGGCTGGCTTCACTGGGAAGCATGGAGGAAATGTTTTCTCTGAGTTGACCGTTCTCTTTGTAGACTGGACACTGGTGGGGTCTCCATGGCCTCCCTGAACAGGAGGACAGGTAACTCACTACAGTTACAGGACCTTTTTGAGAGATGCTCCATCGTCCCCTGGAACTTAGTTGAGCTTGGAGGGCAATGAGCAAAAACTGTTCTTTAAATCCCTACTCTTGCCTTTACTTCTCCTTCATATCCCTTATTCACTAGTTGAGGGCTTTCTTTTCTCCCTAAAGATATGAGTTATGCAATTTGGGAGTCTTTTAGATAGACCCACTGAAGTTATCCAATTGCTTCACCCTGTGCCCCTGTTCAGCATGGAAGAAGCCAGAG
>NW_008351346.1:238052-340718 GCF_000622305.1 Nannospalax galili | reverse complement strand
GATCTTAGCCAGTTTCTTGGCTAAAAGTCAAAATGTCCTTGGGCCTGTTAGCAACAATCTGTTCTAAAGGCCAAAAATGTCAAAATGCCAAAAGTATTTGGGAGCTCTTATCTAATCCCTAAAATATTTTAGGGCTACCTCTTCAGAGGGGAGAATGTTAGAGTAGAAAAAAGCCCCATAAAAAAGAAAACAAGGAAGGAAGGGAGGCCCAGCATCCACATGGCAGCTAACAACCATCTATAGATCTGATGTCCTCTTCTGGCCTCTGTGGGTGCCAGGCAGTCATGGTATACATACACATACATGGAGACAAAATACTCATACACATAAAATAAAAGGAAAATGAGTTTTTTTAAAAAAGGAAGAGAGGGAGGGAGGAAGGAAGGAAGGAAGGAAAGAAGGGAGGAAGGAAGGAAGGAAGGAAGGAAAGAAGGGAGGGAGGGAGGAAGGAAGGAAGGAAGGAAGGGAGGAAGGGAGGAAGGAAGGAAGGAAGGAAGGAAAGGAAAAGAAAGAGAGTACATAAAGTTGTCAGAAAACTGTGATAGGGAGATATGCAAGGTGTTGGAGGGTAGGGAGAGAGGCATGGATTTGATTGAAACACCTTATATGCGTGTATGAAATTCTCAATAAAGTTTTTTTTAAATTAAAAAAAAGTTTGATGGCAGGAAGTCACAAGAACTTCAGTGGATGGGTCAAAGACTTGTAAAACAACATTAGCAGGCATTTGTACTTTATCTTATTAGAAGCAGTATAATGGGACACTCAAAGGTTTTAAATCTGAAAATATGGTGAATGTGAATTTATTTAATAATCTAGTTCCAGTATGGAAGAAAACTGAATAAAGCCATCCAGGTAAAAGGCACAAGTCCCTGGAGTAGAAGTTCCATTGGAATATACCAAGATGGGATTGCTAGGGAAGGACAGATTCAAGGAAGATAGACTAGTCAGGGCGGGGGAGGTTATTACTTTTGTTGCTGTGGCCAAATACCTGCAAGAAGCAATGTAACATAAGGCTCTGTTTTGACTTGCAGTTTTAAGGTATACAGAGGCCAGAATATGCAGCTGGGTCTCCCTGCCTCCTCACATCCTGGCAGATCAGGAAGCAGAGAGCAGATGATAGAGGGATCAGGCTATAAAACCTCAAGGCCCAACCTCTCCGACCATTTCCCCAGCTTAGTTTTACTCCCTAAATGTTCCACAACATCCATAATAGCACTACCAACTAGGAATCAAATCTTCAAACACATGGGTCTATGTGGGAGCATTTTACACTCTATGATTGTTTTCAGGCTTATGATTGTATGGCTGCATAGATGATAGCTAAGTACTAGAGAAGAAGTTTACACTTAAAATAAATCTTTAAAAAAAATTCAATTTTGAATGCTGGCAGTTTGAGTTTCCAGTGGGTATTTAGTTAGTTTTTCAAAAGAGATATGTGAGTCTAAGGTTTATGGTAGAGTCAGAAATGGGTAAAATCCATGGGAGACACCAACATTTTAAAACTAGAATGGGTAAGATAAACAAAAACATTGCACAGTAAAGACTATTGGCCAACTAAAATAATCTACTAAATACACAAACGCACTTAGAAATTATCAGAGAAAATAATCAATAGAGTATTGCTATACATGCTAAAGGAGAGTTGAATTTCAGTAAGCCAGATGTGGTCAATGTTAGATGCCTCAGTGAGCTCTGAGATGATAAGATTTGAAAAGCACGGTCGGATTTGGTGATAGGGTCTTGTTTAGTCATTTTCCCCAGAACTCTAATGTTGCTTATCACTTGAGCAGTGGAACATGGAATGCCAGACACTAGGGCTCTTTCTAGTCTTCGTTGTCGAAACTCTTATCTTTACTCTCTCTTAAGTATTTATAATCTAGTTTCAAATTATCATGTTGTTATTTTAAAAACAGAAGAGAACTGTTGACTCTAACTTCTGAGCTATGTGGTCAGTCCTTTCTTGGATCTAAATTTTTGAGTTGTTTGATGTCTATTACTTGAAAATGAAAAATATAAAGTTCAAGGAAGGCCATAGTGATCTATGTGCTTTTAAATTTATCTGATTTCTAAAAAAAATTTTTAATTTATCTTCTGGCTTTGTATAATGTATAATATTTATTAGAGTAATCAGAAAATATTGAAAGTTAGTTTGGGGAATTCAAGCTACAATGACAGACTAAAGTTCTCCCTTCAGGAAATGTGGAGAAAATAACTAAAAGTCTAGAAGAAACCTACACTTTTAACAAATTGAACAGAGGTTCACAAGGAAGCCATGAACTGCAAAAACAATCCATTCAATTCTGTAAGGTTTGGACAAGCTACTGTGAAAGCTATTGTGTAATGTAAAATGATCTATGCAGAGGGTTTGTCTGGGTATGACATCATTAGGACAGTTATCCAAAGATGTAAATAGAGACTGAATGTTCTATTAATTACAAACATTTTGGAAGAGTCATGTTAAGGAGATGAACAATGTCTTGTCCAAAAGGAATGTGGAAGGAATTTGACAGGGGGAATCTTTGCCCCAAAAGGACTTAAAGGGTTTTTCAGAAACCTCATGGCTTTAGTCACCAGCTGTTACACGTAATCCTGGACCAAACAGGTCCATTTCAAACCCCAAGAGTTGGTAACCGTTACTTTTGACATCTTCCAGTGTATACAATTATTTTAATAGTAAAAAGCATGGCCTTGAAAGCTCATTCTGTAATTCCTTAATTCCATGATTCGAGAGGGTTGATGACATGACAGAAAGCAGGAGGGAGATGGAGGAGGATAGAGGGAGGGGCTGGGGAGCGTTTCTACCAGACCAAGCCCCAAAAAGGACCATAAAGAGAGTGAGGCTGAAAAGAGGAACTCGTGTGTTTTCTTTGAGCTTCCCTTCTTCATAGAGAAATTGCCTGGAGGTGAGGCAGAATGGAACCTGCACAGCATGGCTTTCATGTGAAGTATGTTAATTATTTTACCTACCATAGAGAAAAGAAATGAAACTAGTAATGTTTTAAGAGCAGAGAAATGGCAGATTTTGTGTAAAAGTATTCTGAGATACCTTGAACCTTTCATCTTTTCCAAACAGACCTTTGCCCAGTACTTTGCTTCTACGAGTAATAGATTTCCTCCTCAAAAATACATCATAAACAGCACCAAGAACATGTATAATTACTATAGAAAATGAAAACAACAAAAGGGTACTGGCTATTCTTTCCCCAAGAAGGCAGAGTCTTTCAAAATAAATTTGCATATGCTGCTACAGAATGAGATAAAAATAAAAGGACTAAAGACAATGAAAATTGAGCTCCTAGAGATTTGAGAAAAAAAAAAAGATAAAAATAAAACCTCACCTCCCAAATGTCAGGAAAAGCTCTACAATGTATCTGAGTCATTTTCAAATATACGAATGTCAGTACAGAGTATGCGTGATACAATACTATGAAACAAAACCAAATAGAATAAAAGGAAAAGGTAATTAGGGAGATAGTTTTGAAGATTATGTTAATGACATTTAATAGGAATAATAAGAAAAAGGGATAAAATGGGAGAATTTATATGTAAATTAATTTACATGGACAATGGATTGGCATATATACATATAAGCATTTGTGTATATGTTCATGTGTACATATGCATGGAAATACCTTAAAGATAATTGTTTTTGGAAATTTTTTGAAAAAAAAAAACGTAAAATAACATTGGTGAAATAATTAACCTTGAAGAAAAGAATGAAAGAATGAAAGCTAAAGCTTGAACAGTGAAATCTGAAACATGAACTAAACACAGGGGCATTGATAAAATCATCCTCATCCTCAGTTGATTGAAGGAGCCCCTGAGCAGCAGAGACTGAGATGGGCCCAAACCAGTCATACTGTCACTAGGTGACAGAACTTGTGCACACACACAGAGGGATTTGGGAAGGCTTGGAGATCAGTCAGAGCTAGGCAAGACTTGTAAACAACCTAAATGTTTTCCAGCTCTGAGGTGTGATTTCTGACATTATCCAGTTCTCTGATAGCTGGATGTCTAACAGTTCAACTCAGTTCTGACACTAGAAAACCCTACTCAGACTCTACAGGATAAAAAGCTCAGTCTCACAAAACTGCTCCTACTGTTTTGATCAACCAGCAATAAATTGAGTTCTTGGGACTCTCTTCAGATTAATAATTTGTTAGAATGGCCTACAGAAAGAGATTTACCTTATCAGTTCATCACAAAGAGATCCAAGTAAAGGAGCCTCAGGGCTCATGAAGTAGAGATTTAAATTTGGTGTAGTTTTTTGTTTTTTGGCTCATGGCACACAATTCTTAACACCATTGGAATTTCCTGAGTGAAAGAAGTCTGCTATTCATGAGGCCAACTTAAGGAACACGTGAGTTTATATTAATGGGGTGATGGGTAGTGTCTAGGCAGATTTAAGATAGTCTGTGTTCTAGTTTTTTTTCAACTGCTGTGACAAAACACTCTGACCAATACCAACTTGGGGAGGAAAAGATTTATTTGGCTTACATCTCCCGGGTCACAGTTCATCGCTGAGGGAGCCCAAGATAGGAACTCATGGCAGGAACCTGGAAGCGTGAGCTGAAGCAGAGACCACGGAGGAACTGTGCTTACTGGCTTGCTCCCTGGTCTATTCTCAGCCTGCTTTCTTATATAATACATGACCACCTACCCCGGGGTGGCACAGCCCACAGTGGACTGGACCCTCCCATATCACTCACCAATTAAGAAAATGTCTCACAGACATGGCTACAGGTCAGTCCAATGGAAGAAATTCCCCAACTGAGGCTCCCTCAACTCAGGTATGTCAAGTTGACAAGTAAAACTATCCAGAACAGTTTAGTAACCAAAAAGGGAAGAGATTAAAGGATTGGAATTTTCAACTTCATTTATACATTCCTAGGAGAGGTTGGCAGGGAGCTGAAGCTTAGATCTATGAAACCCCTTGAAGGATACAATTCAGAGATCTGGGTTAATGAATACTTTTGTATGTTTCCGAGAATCAAAACCCCCAAATTATGTCCATGGACATCACTAAATAGCATATACAGATCCAGAGACCTTGATACATAGTATGTTATCTAAAATATCCAAAATTCAACCAGACTGGAAATTTGGAACATGGAAAGACACAGTGGTCCCTGAGCCCTGGGTAAGTGAAGATTAATATAGGAGTCCTGTCAGGGTAGGTGAAGATTAATATAGGAGTCCTGTCCGAGGACCCAACTCTGCAGACTGTAGTTCTCTACACTTTGGCCACTTGTGTTCATCACCCTCTGTTACATGAGGGAGCTTCATTGATGAGAGTTGAGAGATGAATTAGCATTCTCTCTACCCCATCGTTCCACTGTGTTCCATGAGCCTTAGGTATAGAGGTTGCATTGTAGATGTGTCACTTAGGGATGGGCAATTCACAAACAATCTCTGTGTGTTATTGGTTGTGGAACTCTGTAATAATAGCTGTCTGTTGCAAAAGAAGATCCTTTGATGAGTGGTGACTGAGATACTTGTCTGTAAATATAAGGATCCATACTTAGCACATAGTTAAAAAATTACATTTGTCTAGGAATGTGACAGCCTTGATGTTTTCTCTAAGATCCATGACCTCTCCAGTCATGTGTATTTGGCTGTGTTTACAGTACCACACATGACTTACCTTCCACTGAGTGGGCTTTAAGTCCAATTAGATAGCTGTTGATTACTCCCTCAAGATAAAAGTGCCACTACTGCCCCAATGTAGTTTGCTGTGCCAGTCACTGCTGTGGTTATTAGGTCTTAAAGTTGGCACATTTTGCATTGTTCTGCATTCAGCTCCCAATTCCTTACTCCTCGTCTCTGAATTCTTTCTCAGATGAAGGTGAGATCTTGGGAACACTGGGCAGAGATCTCAGAGATCTCAGTATGCTTTCTCTGTCTCTGAGAACTGCTCATCCTTCACCACTGACAAAAGGTCAACAAATCAGGAATAAGTAACCATTTTAAATTTATTTGCACTTTAAAACATTGCTTCAGCTGGGTGTGGTGGTGCACACCTTTAGTCCCAGCACTTAGGAGGCAGAGGCAGGCGGATCTCTGTGAGTTCAAGGCCAGCCTGGCCTACATAGTGAGTTCCAGGCCAGCTGGGGCTACAAGGGAGACTCTGTCTCCAAAAGACCAAAACAAAATTGCTTCAGACTGCATGAAGAATTAGACAACTTATCAATAGCAGCTGGAAATTTCAATAATCTAGACAGTAAGTCAGTTAGGGTAAAGAAGCACAGGGCTGCCCTATCAACCAACTTATTGTGCCTGACATCTATAGAACAATTCACTAAAAGACTTTGAAGTACTTCAAATTCACTTGGAACATTCTCAGACAGATGATGTGATCAATATATCACAAAATTTTAAGTTATAGAATGTACATTCTCTAATCACAACAAAAATTTAGTTAAAAATCCACAATACAAAGAAATCTGGAAAATATCTGGAAATTAAACAATCTGCTTCTAAACCACTTTGGAGCACTGGGTATAGTGGTCTCCAAAAGACAAAAATAAAAAATAGAAATCAGTCAATCAATCATGATGATGCAAACTATTCACAGGCTGAGCCAGGGTGCAAAAAGAAACAGGGACAGGCTAAGGTCCCATAATTTTCTTCAAGGGCAAAGTTTCAGTGAAAGAAGGACCTACTTATGGCCCCATGCCTAACTGTCCCATTATCCCCAATAGTGCCATCCAGGGAACCAAACCTTTAGCACATTCATGTTCAAACCACAGCAGATATCATAAGGAAAGGAACAGATCAAATGCTTCATGGGCAGTGACACAGAAGTGTTTAGTTAATATAAAAAAGTTTTAGCAGCATATAAAATGTACTATATATTATGAGCAAGTGGGATTTATCCTGGAAATCAAAGGTTTGCTCAGCATTTCAAAATTAATGTAACACACCATATTGTTAGACTTAAGGAGCCAAAATTTGTGGCCATGTCTATCTATATAGAAAAAACATTTAACAAAATCTAGCAGTTACTTATAATAAAATCTCTTTGTGATCAGGAATGAAAACCAGATTCAGGACATCTACAAAGAACCCACATCTAAAATTTTAGCTGATTTGATAGATTTAATGATTTCTTCCAACATAGTTTTGCTAGCCATCATCAAGTTATCACAGAATTGTGTAGACAGGTTTTAGAAAAAGTGGAAGAGAGAGATCTAGAAGGAAGAAATAACTTGTTTTGCTCACTGATAACATGATCTTGTATGTACATATTCTCAAGGAAAACATATTTACCCATACACATACTAAAATTAATTGATTTTAGGTCTAAGTAAATGGAACTCCACTGTAGTCTGATGGTTAGTGTTAACTGCCAATGTGATAGAATCTAGAATCACCTGGGAGATAGGCCTCTGGGCATGGCTGTGGGAGGTTATCTTAACTGCATTGTGGTAGGAAGATGCCCCCGTGGGTGGGGCCAGTCCCTGGCTGGAGTCCTGAACCACGTGAATGGAGAGTGGGAGCTGAGCAACAGCCAGGTTTCTTCACTGTCTTCCTGATTGTGGGTGGGTGTACCCAGGTGCTGCCCCTTCGACGTCCCCATCACGTGCACTGCAAGCTTGAACCGTAACCCAGGACAAACTCTTCCTCTGTCAAGTTGCTTTAGTCAGGTATTTTATCACAGGAACATGTAAAGTAACTAAGACATTTGGCTTCAAGGAGTAGAGAGAGCTCAGTATTGCTAAGATGTCCTTTTACCCTAAATTGATCTATGGATCCAACACAATTCCTTATCAAATCCAGCAATCTTTATTATAGAAAGCTTCTGGCCAGACCTAAAATTTATATGGAAATGAAAATGATGAGAGATTTTTTTAAAAAATATTATTTTAGAATTTTATATGTATGAGTGTATTTCCTGCATATATGTAAGTGCACCTGTGTTGTGCAATGTCCATGGAGGTCAGATGAGGTGTCAGATACCTTGGAACTGGAGCTACAGATGGATGTTAGCCACCATGTGGTGCTAGGAATCAAACTCGGGTCCTTTGGAAGGGCAGCCAGTGCGCTTAATCACTGAGCCATCTCTCCAGCCCCAGACCTTTTTTAAATGAAAAAAAAAATCCTGGTGATTTAGATTACCAAATTCTGCAGGTTATCATAAAGCAATTGCAGGAGTTTGGGAGATCGCTGACTCAGTAATGTGATTACCTTACAAGCACATGAACATGAGTTCAGTTCCCAGAAGCCACAGAAAAATGTTGGGCCTTGGGGAGTGCAGTTGTAATCCCAGCTCTGGGGAGGTAGAGACAGGCAGCTCCCTGGAATTCACTGACCAGCCAGCATAGCCTACTTTGTAACCTTCAGGCCAGTGAGACATCTTAGTTCAAAAGGTGATAGTGTATGAGGAATGACATCCAATGTTGCCCTCTGTTCTCTATATACACACCCACACACATGTGCATACACATCAGCATGCATATACACACATATGTACACATAGAAAAGCTACTGTAATAAAGGGTGAGGTATTGGCTTAAAGATAAGCATACCCAGCAAAGGGGAAATGTTGAGGTGCACGGAACAGAACTGAGAGCCACATCAACCATGGTACCAACACAACTTAAAGGAGAAACAGATGTTTTTTCAACAAAGGATGAGGAAACAGTACCATATGTAAAAATAATAATAAAATAAGAGCTTAAACCCCTTCCTCATGCCCTATGCAGAAATTAATTAAAATTGGAGCTGGAGAGATGGCTCAGTTGTTAAGAACACTTGCTGTTCTTGAAGGGGACCTGTTTTTGGTTCCCAGATCCCACATATGGCAACTCACAACTGCCTGTAACTCCAGCTGCAGGGAATCTGATGTCCTTTTCTGGCCTCTGTGAGTGCCTGCACTCATGTGGTACACACAGAGAGACACAAATACACATGAATAAAAATAAATCTTTAGAAAATTAATTAAAAGTAGATCATGGACTTAACTATAAGAATTAAAATAAAAAAATCAAGAACAAGACAGATAAACATTTGTGATCCTGGATTAGCAAGAAAAGTCTATAAGTAAGACAATAAAAACACTACCTTAAAAAGAAAAATTGGGTTTTATTTTATTTTATTATGTGTATAAGTGTATTGCCTGCATTCCTGTAAGGGCACCCATGTGTCACAATACCCATGGAGATTGGAAGAGGGCATTGGATCCCCTGGAACTGGAGTTACCAATGGTTGTTAGCCACTATGTGGTTGCTGGGAACTAAACCTGGGTCCTCTACAAAAGCAGCCAGTGCTCTTAACCACTAAGCCATCTCTCCAGCCCCCAAGTTTTGTTTTTAATTAGTCAATTTTGAGAAAAGGTCTAATGTAGCCCAGACTGGCCTTGAACTTGCTACATAGGCCAGACTGACCTTGGACTCCTGAGTCATTTGCTTCTACATACCAAATGCTGGAATTACAGGCATGTGCCATTATACCTGGCAGTAAACTTTATTTTACTGAAGTTAAGGAGTATGTTTCATGAATGAAGAGGCAACCCATAGAATAGAAGTTCTTTGCCAATCACATATCTAACAAAGGATTAGTGTTTAGAATATAAAGGATTAAAAAACTGAACATTAGAAAAACAACTAAATTTAAAAATGGGCTGTGGAACTGAACTGAAAATTATCTAAAGAAAAAATACAAATGGCTAGTAAACACTTGTAAAGTACTCAGCATCCTTAACCACAAGGAAATGCAGATTAACACTATCAGAAGGGGCTAGAGGGTTGGCTCAGTGCTTAAGAGCACCGGCTGCTCTTACAGAGGACCCAGGTTCAGTTTCCAGCACCTTCCTGGCAGCTAACAATTGTCTGTAACCCCAGTTCCAGGAGATCCAATGCCCTCTTCTGACCTCCACAGGCATTGCATGTCATGGGTGCACTTACATACATTCAGGCAATACAATCATATACATAAAATAAAAGTAATAAATAAAATACAAAAAAAAGTTTTAGGATTATATCTCCTCTCAGTCAGTCAGAATGGACATTATCAGAAATACAAATGACAACAAATGCTGGTGTGGATGTGGCCAAAAGAAAACTTTTATCCACGATTGGTGGGAGTGTAAACTAGTGTAGCCACTTTGGAAATCAGTTTGAAGATTGCTCAGAAAACTGAAAATAGAACTGCCATATGACCCAGCCATACCACTTCTGGGCATGTGCCCAAAGGACTGGATAGCCTACTAAAGACACTTGCACCTCCTTATTCTTTGCTGCTTTATTCACAGTAGCTAGCCAGGAAATGGGATCAACCTAGATATCCATCTACAGGTGAATGGGTTACAAAAATATGGTGCATATACTCACAATGGAATGTCACTCGGTTGTAAAGAAAAATAAAATAATGAAATCTTCAGGTAAATGAATGGAACTGGAAAAAATTATACCAAGTGAGGTAACTTAGGTCCAGAAAGACAAACACCTCATGTTCTCTCTCATATTTGGATCCTAGCTTCAAATACTGTGTTTTGTGTGTTTAACTTGAAGAACAAGTGGAAGCCAGAAAGGGGCAATTGGGTGGACACATTACAGTAAGGGAGATAGTAGATCATAGGTAAAATGAAAGTGCTGGGCTGGAGTCTGATGGCCCGGAGAGGTGGTTCAGTGATTAAGAGCCCTGGCCCCTCTTTCAGGGGACCTAGGGTCAGTTTCCAGCCCCCACTTGGCAGCTAATGACCATCTGTAACTCCAGTTTCAGAAGATATGATACCCTTTTCTGGTTCCTGTGGGCATTGCATGTGCCCTTACCTACATGCAGGCAAAACAGCCACATACATAAAAGTAAAGTAAGTTTTTTTTTTTGACAGGGTCTTCCTGTAGCTCCAGCTGGCCTGGAACTTGCTGTATAGACCAGGTTGACCTTGATCTCACAGAAGTCCACCTGCCTCTGACTCCTAGGTGCTGGAATGAAAGGTGTGTACCACTATATCTGGCTTAGAATAATTTTTTGAAAAAGGAAGTATTGAGGTAGAATACTGGGAGTAAAAATGTGGGAGAAATCAGGGGATAAAAGAGGAGTATGTGAAAAGCGATATGGAAGCCTGTTGTCTCAGAACCCATAAAAATACATTTGGAGGAACAGTAATATAGATATGTTATGAAAGAAGAGGAAAAGGATAGTGGAGGGGTAGTGAATGGGTTAACCAAAATTAAGTATGTATGAAAAATGTTATGAAAATCCACTAGTTAGTGAGCTAATTTCAACATATGACTAAAGAAAATAAGAGTTTGAGCAGAATTATCCTTCATGGGTGGACAATGAGACATGAATCATTAAATACAAATCCCAGCACAAGGCATGGGATAGCCCCTATGAGTTTCTACTTAAGGAGTTCCCCGAGGTCTCCAAAACAATACCAGCTATTGTTGTTGTCCTTGATTACTTACTATAACTGCAGAGTACAAGCCTATTTCTTAAGACACCACATAGTTTGGTTTCAGGACATTGAGAAACCAATCTTAAATCACAAAACGTCCTCCCTGCTGGCTAGCCATTTAAGGCCCTATGCAGGTTGCTGGGGGAGGAAAAACATCTGTGGTTTTACCCAGAACTGGGCTTACATGCTACAATATGGACCTTCCAGGCGAGATGTGTCCACTGGTGCAATAATAACATGACTATTAGGATATAACCAGCCTCTTACCGATTGGATCCGAGTCCTGCTGCACAGGAGGGAGTCTATGCCTGGTATTGTAATTCAGGTCAAAAGTCCATGGCTGAGAAGGTCACAGGCCTTACTGTAGAATCTGCTATTTTTATTTTGCTCAATGGACGTGTTGTCAAATTGCCTTCTAAATATTTATGTTTCTACCATAGACTTGGGCTGCTCTCAACTTTGGTCAGAGAAGCTTCCTTGCAGTGGACAACTGTCAATGCAGAGACGCATAATCAACCAAGGTGCTGAGAAAAAGAGACTGAGTGCCCAGCCGTAAATGTGCCATCTTTATCAACACTCAACTCCCTTCCTGTCAGGCTCAGGGAACATCATGGAAGAGGAAGCAGAAAGAATGTAAGAGCCAGAGGAAGGGGAGGAGTGCTGGGAAGTGCTGTCTTCCGGATATGGCTGTTGCACCCATGAACTCACAGCAACTGGGTAACCTGCACAAGATCAACCCAGCAAAAATTCCAACATAGATGGGGGAGGTATTCTCAAGGCCCTACAGGTTACTGAGAAGCTATTGGCAGGTGATAGCGACTGTGGGAGAATCATTCTTCATTGAGGTTGTGGTCACTGGTAGGTTTGAAAGGGGGATATAGAGGGAGTGGGAGGAGAGAAATAGGGGGTAGATATAAAATTCCATTGTATGCATGTATGAAACTCTCAAGAATAAAGGAAAAGCCTATTTAAAAAAAAGTATGTTTCAAATGGCACTATAAATGCAAGCACACAATTAACAAAAACACTGTACAAAAAAAAAATAATAAAACCCCAAGAATAAGAAACACTGTTTGCCACTTACATATTTAAAAATGGCGTGTACTTAGCATACATAGTCTCATAACTCAATACCAGGAAGGTAAACAAATGTCTAAATGGAAAAAACATCATCAAGAATACATATCACCAAAGATGACCTTGGCAAATGTCCTCCACATTATTAATCACTAGGGAAATAAAACACTACGTGGTTACACAGATGGCAATGATCAAAAAGGCAGGCAAAACCCTGGTGAGGAAGAAGAGCACAGGGAATGCTTGCACAGTGCTGAGAGAAATGTGAGCTGCTGCAACCACTTTGGAAAACAGATAGCTACTTTTAAAAACGTATATCACCATACAACCTAACAGTAACAGTGTTAGAAATCTAAAGAAAAGCAAAAGCTTATGCCAAGAACTGTATGCAAATATTCATACATCATGCTCATAATAGCTTCACACCAGAAATAATTCAAATGTCCATGGACTGAGATCAAAGTGTGGTATATCCATACAATGAAATACTATTAGGGAGTAGAAAGGAATTACATGGTGATCTGCCAGTTCTAGCCGTTACAACAAGATATCATAAACTGTATTTCTCAAAATATAGACATTGATTTTTCATAGTCTCAGAGGCTGGAAAATCTAAGAACAGGGCATGGCAGATTTTGTGTCTGATGAGGAACTTTTTCTTGGGTTGGAGAGAACCATCTCAAACCCTGGCATAACACGAGAAACATATTTTAATATCTTCGTCTTTTAAGACTACCAATGCTAAAAAAAAAAAAAATTAAAAAAAAAGACTACCAATCCTATCATGGAGACTCTGCCCTCAAAAATTCAAACCTGACTAGTTACTTCCCAAAGATTCTGTCTACCAATATCATCCTAAGGGGTGTTAGGATTTCAGCACATTAGTTTAGGAGAGAGAATATACACTCCACAATAATGAATTAAGCTTAGAAGTACCGTAAGTGGAATATGCCAGACCCAAAGACTGCATATTCAGTGTTCAATTTTCAGGAAATGACCTCATAAAGAACATTCATAGAGGAACAAAGCAGTAGCTGATTGGAGCTGGTGGGAGTAGAGCCTTGGCAGGAAGGGAGTAAATTGATTGCAAATGGGAGAGAGAGAAAATTCTGAGCGTTCTACAACTGCTGATAGTCACAAATCTGTCAATTTGCTAGAAATTATTGAATTAAATACTTATAGTGAATAAAATGTATACTATTTTATTTTATATTTTTCTTTCCATAGCAATTTTTAATTGAATTTTTTGTGTATTTCATACAGAGCTGCTCAGTCTTAATCATCTTTATACCCCCATCCCCACTGGTACCCTCCTATGGCCACCCCTCCCCCACACTGAAGACCATATACTCAGTCATCCCTGTTAAGGCCCACTGGGTTGTCATTTTCCCTACGGTTCTCCAGTCCAGAGGGAACCATATTAGTCCAACAACCTACGGACAAATTATATATACATTAACTCATGTGAGTCCCTGTATATAGCTAAAGGCTCTACATAACAAGAAACAGTGCCAGACAGGAGATACCTTCCTTTGAGTTGTTGGCCAGGGTGGTCCAAGAGACTCCCAAAATTACTCAGGCTATTGCCATAGCCTTGATTGCCTCCCAGAACTTGAAGGTAAGACCCTACTGCTGAAGACAGAACATACTTCGGACACAGGATTTGGAGCAATAGAGCTGCAACTCACCTGAAACCACTTTCCCTGAAGGCTAGCTTTCATAGCTTTGGAAAGCGCTATGAAGGTACCAAAGGAAACCATCAATGGATGATCCAACACCAGCTTCAAGACCAAATAACCACATCAATGGTCAGCACAGCAAAGGACATTGGTGCAGTAGTGGCATTCTTATCTTAGGGGCAATTAACAGCTACCTAAAATGACTAAAGGTCCACTCAAAGGGAGAAAACTCAAGTGTGGTAATGTAAACATTACCAAATACACATGGCTGGAGTGGCCATAGATCTTAGAGAAAACCCCAAGACTGTCACATCCTTAGACTAAAGTGATTTCTGTGTGTAAAATATATATCCTTAAATTTATAAACAAGTATCTCAGTCACCACTCATCAAAGAGGCTCATTTTGCAGCAGTCAGATACTTTTACTAAGTACTACAACTGGTCACACACAGGCATTGTCTATGAACTGCCCAGGCCTAAGGGATACATCTACAATGCAACCTCTACACCTAAGGCTCATGGAACATAGAACAGGGATACAGAAGAGGACCCCAAGGAATCTCAGTTCTCAATAATGAAGCTCCCTCATGCAGCAGAGGGCCAGGAACACAAAAGGTCACAAATAGCTAAAGTGTAGAGATCAAGAGTCTGCTGAATGCTGGTCCTTGGGCAGGATCACTTTATTAAACTTCTCCCACCTAAGGCTCAGGGACCATCATGGAAGAGGGGGCAGAAAGATTGTAAGAGCCAGGGAGGAAGTCCATGACCATAGGGAAAGAGAGTCCTACAAGCTCCTGGGAACCTGCCCATATGATTCTATGGCAATGCTGTCAACATACACAAGTCCCATGCAAACTCAGGCAGACAATAACCCAGCATAGAACTAGGAAAATGAACAGCAGACTTCAATCTTATCTGAAAGCATGTTGGCAACTGATTGCTGCTAGATGAAGAAGAGCTGATCTTCCTCAAAGCAGGGACTCTAGATAGGCTGACTAGACTTAGTGGATGCAATTTATACTATTTTAATTATACCACAATTAAACTATGTATTTTTAAAAAGCTTTAAAAATCCACAAGGGTTGAAAAAAAAATCAGCCTCCAGACAGGACTGCCTTTGTGTATTTACAGAATGGCTGAATTGCATAGCAATTATTTTTCTTTCTCATTCTTTGACTTGATTAAATCTGCTTTCAAAAAGACAAGCTTATGGGAAATTTAAAAGCTTAATTCCCTAGAGGACTTTTGAATTTTCAGTCATCCCTGGAGGAGAAATACCCAAATATCGTGTGTGAATTTCATTTCTCATGAAAACTGAAGAATTTTTAAAATTCGTCCTTTCAATATAATTTGCTGGTAGTTCCATTTATTTTCCCCAGTAATTTCTCTTCTCAAGAAGTATTCACGTTCTGAACTTTCCACAGAGCAATTCCTGTGTTATGAGGTCCTTGTAACCTAATCAAAGGAGAGCCACACTGAAGATGGTCCTGGAGGTGCCCTTCAGTGGTACAGTGTTTGCATGCATGAAACCCTGGGTTCAATACACAGAAAAAGATTGACAAAATATGCCTGACTAACAGAGTAAGGGACAAAACTCCAAGTGCAGACTTTTATATTCACCAAGGTCTAAGCTGTTAAAAGCTAATAAATAGCAACTTTGTAATTTAATAGTATAAATCTCCTATCTAATTCACTTTCTTGAGTATAGGTCCCCTTTTCAATTTAATTTGATAGATTTTATGTAATATCAATATATAAAGTTTTATTCATTCCATTCATTAAGGGACCAAAAAAGTCCTAGAAAAAGGAGAGAATTAAGCCAGTTTTACATACGAGTAAATAAGTTATTAAATTACGTTATCTTACAAATTATACCGCAAAACAAAATGAAACCGATCAGTGGTAGATCAGGAAGCTGTCAGGCTCTTCTGTCAGTGTTATTAGTAACAGTTGTCATTCAAGGCCTTCAGACTCTTTAGTTTTCCTTTCTCCATATATTGGACGGTGTTAATAACAATATGACAGTTGCATGATTTTGCTGTGAAGAAAGGCAAGAAAATTGATATATAGCCAATCTTAACTAACTTCTCCAGGCCCTGTAGCCCTAAGGTGCACACAAATGAAGTGATGTTGACATGAATAACTCAAATTTATCTGCTGTAAGTCCCAAACTGACTTAAGACCTGAGGCCTCCAACCCTATGCAAGGAATTCTGATCTCACGAGGAACTCAGGAATGAGTTTGATAACTTCCTTCTGTCCTGCTTCATTCTGGTTGAGGGACTCCTGATATCATTTTAGCCAAAGGTTCACATGTGCTCAATATTGCAAACCTTTTGTGAGCTTGTGATAATTTCTTCAGAGTAATAAGACAGATGATCTTTTTGCCATCTCTGCATCACATGGTCGCCTGGTCCTTATGACAGTAAATTCTGAGCATCAGCTCCAGGGTTCCTCACAGGCAGCCTTTTAGAGCTGAGTCTCTTAATGATGTAAACCATTTAAAGCATCTTATCTTCTTAGGTCTGGTTAGGAAATAGATCAGATCGTAACCCCCTCAGGCATATGGTACAAAACTTTGCCTTGAGATTGCCTCACCCCATGCACACCAACATATGCAGGTGGATATTAGACTGCTTTCATTTGCACATGTACATAAATAAGCGAATTTACTTCTAGTGTAAATTCTGACCTTGCCAAATGTTAGACATTATATTTGTATGGAATACGTGAATGCATTATTTGGATATCAAACCTTTGATTATTGCAAGAAGAGTGACTTCTCTATCCCATGCATCCCTCTGAGACTGTATATGTATGTAGAAGAGGTATATATGTACTGTCAAGACTAAAATCACCCTGAGACAAGAATTAGATCCTTTGATTTTCTTTTTGACAGGGCCTCACTAGATATATCCCAGGTTGACTTTTAACTCACGATCCTCTTGCCTCAGTCTCCTGAGTGCCAAAATTACAGGCACAGACCATGAGGCTCAACGTTTCCACTGCCTTTCTAATATGTCACCCTGCTTAGCTATAGGCATTAGCCAAGCACAAAATACAGATGAGCAAACCAAGGTGCCCTTCCCTAGCTCAACTCAATTTTATATTCACTTCCTTCACATGTAGGCATCACAATTATGACATTCATAAATTACCTAGATTTGTTCAGCTATCTCCAAGAATTGTAATAATATCGTATATTACTACACATGTACACATTTGTGTGGGATTTTGAAAAGTTTCTTTTCCAGCAGCAGTAAATTTTTATGCTCTCATTTGCTCCTCTTCAGAGATGCATTCCTGAACTTCACCCCTTTCAGCACCCAGAAGATAGTGTGTGAGTGCCCTGGTAAGGCACTAATCCTGCCTTTTACTGCTGACACCTTTGAGCTTGTTTGAAATGTGCCTGACATAGCATGGCCAGAGCAGACATGGAAATGTTTATCATGGAGGAAGAGGTTTATCTCCACAAATTCCTAGAAATGGAAGCCACAGCCTGCAGGGGTCACATAAGAAAGCATTCAGCTGGCCAAGAAGCAAAGGATGAAAGTGGAACATGGCCCCAAACCCGTGCTGTGGCTGTCTCAGGAAGAAGTGGGCAGGTAAATAGTTTAGTTATACCACAAAAGTTTACAGTTGTATCCTTTGAATAATTTTGTAAGGCTGTGGGCTAGAACAATAGTCCTTAGAAACTGCAACTTGGTCCTAAGGTGCTCATAGGAGTATTAGCCCAGTGTCCGATAAAGCAGATAACTGAACCAGGTGTGATGGCATGTACCTGTAATCCCAACACTAGGGAGGACAGATCACAGGTTTAGGATCAGTCTGGGCTCAAAACAAGCAGACACAGATAGTAGTCTGGGCTCTGGATACCAAAGGCATGCATGTGGGCAGCTTGCTTTCCCTAGGACTTACCTAATCCTAGGAGTTTCAGTCTTTTGGGATGAGGACCTCAAATATCAGAGGATCAAAGACATAGGAAATAAGAAACATAATCAATACAGACCTTAATCAAGTCATTTTAACTATCAGGACCTTCATTTCCTGATCTGTACAATGAAGGTATTGAACGAAGTAACTTTTGATGTCTCCCAACACTCCCTGTTCTAAAGAAAAAAAATATTGCCTCTGTTTTATGTGCCTCTGGATTTTTATACCAATGAATAATAACTATAGTTAAAACCATGGCTCCAATATAGAAGGTATTGCTTATGTCTAGGATAACCATGGTTTTTTAAAAAGGAGATAAGTCCAATAGCCCTAAGACCAAAGCATTTAATGTCTCATTCACACATCTTTTCCTTAATAGGAGCTTATCAGATAAAACGTTTATGTTATCCAGAAGGATATAAGGAAAGTGCTGACAAACCTCATTTGTAATAATTTGGAGAATGGGAACCATTTGCATCATATAAGTTCCAGCCCAGCCCAGGCTGCATGAACTCTGTTTCAAAAAACAAAAAGGGAAAAAAATATATAGAAAAGGTGAGGATAGCAAACAGAGCTTAGAAGAAGATAACACGATCATGCTTTATAGGAACATGACAGCTGATGCAGATGATGACAAAATTAATATTGGTCTAGAGAAAATTTTGTCTTTCCCCCTCATATAAGTGAAAAGAGTCGTCTGGCTATGGTGGCACCTACCTGTAACCCTAGCATTCAAGATATGGAGGCAGGAAGATCCTGAGTTCAAGGCCAGTCTGGATTACATAATGCAGTCCTGTCTCAAAACACAAACAAAACAAAATAATAATGAAAAGGAATATGGACACAGTGGGAACAAGTGTATATTTGAGTAAATCATAAGTCTGTGGGCTCAGAGGTAAGATGGTAAGAGAGTTCATGTCTAATAGTCTGGTTTTTATTCTATAAAGGGCCACGATCGTCACTGATGTTTTAGCAGAGATGGAGTGAAGATTCATCCTTACACTTAACATTTTACCCTGGGAAGTCTAAGGAAGCACGGGCTGGCGCCATGTGAGAAACAGAAGAGAAACCTGAGTTAAAGGTTTGCAAAACAATATGGGCTTACCACAAAGTCCACACATTTCTAGTGTCCCGTGGCAAGCTGCACCAATCAAAGGCATGAGTGCAAGGGCATGTGGCTGGTTTGTCAGTGGCTGTGAAGTGGCAGGATGAGTCAGAGTGGGGAAAAGTCTAGTCTTTGAAGTGCTGAGAGACTCACACTGGAGCCATAATGGGAAGAGAAGACAGAGCATGAAACCAATAGAGGGTGGTGCTCTGGGAGGAGTGGGGAAAAGTCTAGTCTTTGAAGTGCTGAGAGACTCACACTGGAGCCATAAAGGGAAGAGAAGACAGAGCATGAAACCAATAGAGGGTGGTGCTCTGGGAGGAAAAGACTAAACAACAAAGTCTTCTACTAAAAACAATCTTAATATTTTTATTTGCTTTGATTATTCATTGATTATTTTTGCTTTCTAAATTTTATCTTTTTTCAATTTTATTTATTCTTGAAAATTTTGTACATGTGTATGACAAAATATGATCATATCTACCTTCTTTCTCTCCTTTCAATTTCCCCTACATCACCTCACTACATCACCCTCCCAATTTCATGTCTTTTGTTTTGATATAAACCGCTAAGTCCAGTGCTGCCCATCTGTACGTAGATGTGGGGCCATCCACTTGAGCATGCAAATCTTACCAGTGGCCATATCCTCTTAACTGTAACCCAAGCTGGCTTGCAACTCACTATGTAACCAGGCTGAGCTCAAACATAGGGCTATCTGTCTGCTTCAGCCTCTTGAGGACCAGAGTTAAAGGTATGAGCCACTATGCTTGGCTTAATAACAAAGTTGCAATAAAGTTCAAGACCCTGATAGCATTAGGAGGAATTTAGCAACTTTAAGGAAGGACTTAAAAATTTGCCATCCCAGAGCCGAGGCTATTCCAGGATCCAGATTCAGCTACATATTTGGGTTACTAACATGGAAAGACTTTGGTCAAAGAGCTAAAGATTACATTGTTGGATGGGTATTCCCATAGCTGACACAACTCTAGGTGATCTTGGCAGGAGCTAGGGAAAACGGAGATTGTGAGTCATATCAGAAAGCTCAGAGACAGCAGGTGAGCACTGTAAAAAAGGAACAAAGAGCTTTTATTCAATGCAGAAATCACAAAGTGTTTTCATAGATGGAATTTCACTTAATCTTCATAGCTTATGAGGTAGCCATGACTAATCATGTAATTTTATAGTCAAAGGAGTTGAGATTGAAGTAGGGACTTACCATACCAAAATCACTGAAGCCATAATGACAGAGCTGAACCCAAGCCCACATTTTCTGATTATCAATCTCAAATTCTTTCCAAGATAACACACTCTCTGTGCTGAGATAAAATTCACCCTGTTCAAGCACACATTTCATGCAAGTATTCTAAAGATATAATAATGCTTAACACAAATATAATAAATGTAGAATTTAAGATCTATTACTAGATAAGTTGTACTTTCCTTGAGGCTACTGGCTGAAAAGAAGAAAGTATTTCCCTCAGATTGTACTAAAGACAACAAAAGTCCTAAGTACAGGCATTAGTCAGAACTTTTCCTAAGCTGCCCTAAAATAAGTGTAAAACTTACCCTCAGTCATACTGTAGGAGTTTCTTGATGTACCATCATGTATTTACTGTTATTACTCTTGTTTTGCTTTTGAAGCATGGTCTCGTGTAGCCCAGGTTAGCCTCAAACTCACCATGAGGTCTTGAACTGCATGCCTGCACCTCCTGAGTGCTGCGACCCCAGGTGCTAATCACCGCACTTGTTTCTCGACATGTGATTTAACTCAATTATACCTGGACAAGAATATTAGATGAAAAGGGTCAGGAAATAAGGCTTAGAGCATAAAGCATGGTACTTAAGTCATCAGAAAGAAGTGGGTGCTTCATGTTTTGTTGTTTGTGCATATTGCATGATTATCACATCTTGGCAATAATAAAGTTGCTGATAATTACTTAAAGAGAATGTTTTTAAAGTGCCACCCTTTCTGGAAGCAAGAGTGAATCCCTGCTGTTAGACAAAATTGGGATCACTTATTTCTTCTGCTTGACTCAATGTAGCTGTTAAAGCAACAAACAAAAGTAGAATTAATTCCTCTGCCTCATTTTGCTATAGCGTTTTTCATATAGCGTTTATCCGAGACAGTAACAGTGAAGGAATGAGACTGACATTTGGGAGTAACTGGGGATCCTACTCCATCTAATACTCAGTACTGAGAAACTGTAATTCACTAATTGTGGAAATACCCAGAAGCAAAAACAATTATAGGGACAAATACTCCAAACCATTTCCGGAGAGACATAAAATGGGTAAGAACCAAGTTCAAGAATTTAAGAAGCAACACCCCTCAAATACAGACAGGAATAGATGTTTGCAGAGCTCGGGAAAGGGTTCTTTCTGTGGGGAAGTAACAAGTAGGAAGGTTGCCATGTATGTGGGTAGAGTGGCCTCACAGGTAACAAGATAGGAGAATACTGGACTGGTGGACAGAGTAAGATGAAAACTGTTGAGCAAGGTGCATCCAGTTCAGACTTCATGTCAAGGACTTGGACTGTACAGTGCAAGTAATGAGGGCTTCTTTGCCTTAGAAGTGTGGGTTTGGGTGGGAGTGGGGGTGAAGCTGAGTAGAGAGGTGAGCTGAAGTCAAATGTGCCTACACAAGTTCATGGAATTGCTTGCTCCTCCCTATCCACTAGGGCATTCCCCTCTGCTCAAAGAAACACCAGGATTTCCAGCCCACAGAAATGCTTACGTCAGAAAGAACTTTTATATTTATAGAACTGATATAAAAAAGGCTCAACAGGGCTTGGAGAGATGACTTCATGGTGGGAGCACTTGCTACACAAGCAAGAGGGCCTGAGCTTGGATCCTACCACCTACATAAAAAATATTTTCAGTGAGAAACTAACTCAAGGGAGTAAGAGGGTTATAATACATCAAAATACCTAACATTCTCCTCCAGCCTCCACAATTGTGCACAGGCATAAGCACCCCCCCACACACACTGGAGCATAGACACAGAGTACATGTACAGAGGGAGAAGAGAGAGAGAGACAGAGAGAGACAGAGAGAAAGAGAGAGTGAGAGCAAGAGAGAGAGAGCGAGAGAGAGAGACTTAGAGTATGATTCTAAGAAAAGATTTCATAGTACAGTAGGAGCTGTCACTGCAGTCTAATGAAGAAGCAGGGGAACCTGTCAATTATAAAGTAGAAAATGGTGTTGACAGTAGTCCTCAGAGGACCAAATCCTTACCTAACCCAGATCCTCAGTAACTGAAACAGAGATGACTTCCTGACACCAAAGACAGAATCCTAGAATACTCACCCAACATAAAAACAAATTAAATAGATACCAGGCTAGATCCTGCAACAATGTGCTAAGAAAAAGAATAGACACTAATGGACATTGAGAGTCATCTCAAGAGCTCACATCCTGTTACCAAAACAACTATTAAAATACTGGTATTATATATACATGTTGTATAAATACTACATGAAGAAGATGTTGTGCACTTGAGTAAAATCTGATAATACACATGTATTCAGCTCTTCCTCCAAGAACATAAACTAATTTCCAGCACTGACCACATCAACCAGATTGACCACTGACCAGTGGACTGCTCTGCTCAAGGATCTTACCTCCCTCGAGAGCTTAATTTGAGATAGACCCAGGTTCTGCTATTTTGGAGAAAGAGAGAGCAAACGACTGAATGAGAAATACCTTTCTATCCCTAAGGAATGCAAAGATTTACCAAGAAAAAGTCGGGTAAATGTTTTTGAAGCTTTAGGCTGTTCCTTTGGAAATCGCCCCCCCCCTTTTTTTCTTTTTATACATGCTAATAGTTTTTTTTTTCTTCATCATTCTGGTGAGGAGCAAAGAGTTTGTGAGTCTTCTGATGTTAGCTTTGCCTTCTAAAACTTTCCAGAAGGAATGAAATAAGACACAAAATGTCTGGGAAACATACAGACGGATAAGTCATTCACCCCACACACTAGAAACTAAGTATTCCTCCCAGCTCAGTAAGAAAAGGAGACACAGAAAGGAGTTTCTGAGAACACAGTTCTGTGGGACTATAGAAAGAGAAGACCCTTATCTACATTTCTGATATACATTAATTAATGTGTGACATTGTACAGGATAGCTTTAGTGTCAACTTGACACACCTGGATTGAGGGAGCCTTAATTGGGGAATTGCCTCCATTGGACTGGCCAGTGATCATGTCTGTGGGGCATCTTCTTGATTGTTGAGTGATGTAGGAGGGCCCAGCTCATTGTGGGTGGTGCCACCCCTGGGCAGATGGGCCTGTGTTGCATAAGAAAGCAAGTTGATCAGGGATCAGGGGGAGCAAGCCAGTAAGCATCGTTCCTCCATGGCCTGTGCTCCAGCTCCTGCCTCTAGGTTCTTGCCTTGAGTTCCTACCTTGGGCTCCCTGATGAACTGTGACCTGGGAGATATAAGCTGAATATACCCTTTCCTCCCCAAGTTGGTATTGGTCAGAGTATTTTGTTACAGCAATGGAGAGACAAACTAGGACAGAAATTGGTACCAGGATGAGGTGTGAAGAACCTGACCATGTTGGGTTTTGGAAGAATGTGGAAGACTTTGGAACTTTGGTCTAGAAAAGCAGTTGATTGCTGTAAGCAGAGCTTAACAGGCCAGTCTAGTAGACACCTGGAAGAAAGTAGTGCTGAGAAAAATGTAGTTTCAGATGGAAATAAGGACTTAAGCAGCATTTGGGATATTTTGGCAAAGAGTCTGGCTGGAGTCTGCTCACAGCCAAAAGCTTGCCTGAGACTAAATTGAAAAGCCGTGGACAAATTTCTCTGGTGGAAGAAATTTCAAGACAGTATAATGTAGAAATGGTGGCATGGTTATTAATGCTGATTATTACATAGATTTACAGTGAAAAAGAGCAAATGGGGCAGAAAGAAATACAGAATGTACAGGATGGATTGGAAAAGAGAACTAGGAAGATCAGTGCTGGAGCCTTGGCATGTGCTGGAGAGGATCCCTTTGATAAGGAGATTAAAATGATTAAGGAGGGGCCTAGAGATTTGCACTTAAACAATGGAGAGAGTGCCTCCAGGGCAAGACTACACCCAGCTAAACCGCCAATTTGTGAAAGCAAAATGTTGCAGAGGCCACTGAAGAGAAAATGGATATCCAGAAATGGATAAAGCAGGCTGGAGTCCATCAAAAACTTGCAGTCAACTTAGCAGTGTTGTTCACATGGTGCTGGCTTTAGCGGCATGAAGGATACAAGAGTGAAGGGGTCATTAGTTCTTCCTCCATGGTTTCAGAGAGCCGCTGAGGCCAGGCAGCATGCAGCAGGCGTTCTCCTGCATAGAGACGGCCCTGATAGGCCATTGCATGAAGCTGTGAAGGTGAAGCCTAGTTGGCAATGGAGACCCCAAGAAGACATTCGTGATGCCAGAGCTGTGAGGCATCTGCCAAGAAGACCTGCATACAGGGAGTGGTATCAGCCCAAGAGAGAGATGTGGATGTGTGTTGCAAGCAGCAAAGCTAGAGAGCCTGAGCCGTCTAAGCCCTTTGGAAGTAAAGTCCCAGAAGTTGGATGTGGAACTGCTGGATTTGGTGTTTGCCATGCTGGTTTTTGGTCTTGTTTTGGTCCAGTATTTCCTTACTATGTCCCCATTCCTCTTTTTTGGAATGGTAATATCTATCCTGTTCCACTGAATGTTGGGAGTATGTAATTTGTCTTTTGATTTTATAGAGGCTTACAGTTAAGATATTTACCTGAGTCTCAGAAGAGACTTTGGATTGTGGACTTTTGAATAGTACTGAGACTGATAATGACTATGGGGACTTTTAAAGTTGGACTAAATGCATTTTGCATTTTAAATGGTTATGAGCCTATGGGGGTCAGGGGGTAGAATGTGATGGTTTGAATGAAGATGTCCCCCATAGGCTCCAAGTATTTGGATGTTTTGTCTCCAGATGATGGCGCTGTTTTTGGGAGGTTTTAGAAGGTGTGGCTATTCTGGAGGAAGCACGTCACTGAGGGTGGACTTAGAGAGTTCTTGAGCCTTGCCAGATCTTCAGTTGCCCTCTTGTTTCCTGTGCCTGCTGGAAGATGTAGAGCTTAGCTTCCACTCCTCCTCCAGCCACCTCTGCCACCATGCCTCCCTGCCATGATGGACTGTAATTCCCCTGGAACCATAAGCTCAAATAAACTCTTCCTTCTATAAATTGCTTGGGTCAGTGTTTGTATCACAGCAACAGAAAATTGACTAATACATCATCTGGGGACAAAATGTCCAAATACTTGGAGCCTATGGGGGACATTTTCATTCAAACCACCATAGACATTAGTTTTGATAGTCAATCTGATTGGATTAAGAACCAACTGGGGCATTAATGAGGCATGCCTTTAGATGTAGCTGTAAGGACTTCTCCAGAGAGGATTAGCTGAGGGGTGAAGACCCACTCTAATGTAGGTGGCACAAATTCCATGGGCAGGGGGTCCCCAAGCTGAATAAAAGAAGAAAGAAGGGAAAGCCAGCTAAGTGGCACCCTTCCCCTTTCCCTGATTCCAGATCTGACCAGATAAGAGCAAGTAGCCTCATGTTCCCACTACCCCAGCTACAAGCCACTCCTGCTACCATGAATTCCGTACTGTAATAGACTGTGCCCTCAAACTGTGAGTCCAAATTAATCCTTTCTTCTTTAAATAGTTTCTTGTCAGATATTTGGTCACATTATGAGAAAAACAACTAATGTGCCCAGGAAGGTGGTTCCATATTTATGGTGGTTTCAAGAGCAGAGCATGAACCAAGTTTTCTAAACAGAACCTGGGACAGGCGACAAGATCCTAGCAGGGAAATGGATGTCTAGGGTATCTAGGTAGAGAGGTCCAAAGACAGTCTTTAAGGGATGCTAAAAACTGCCCTGGAATTCCTGTGCCTGTGTGTACAAGGAAGGACCTGCAGAGAGAGCTGCCAGATCTAGAGGAAGCACTGGGGTGGGCCAAAGGGCATCACAGTAGTGATTGATGTGGACAGAAAGTCCAGACATCATTCTTCTCATGTAGGCTTAGCCTGCATAAACTTTTCATCAAATCTTAGATCCCAACTGCAGGCAGGAGAGGAAACACATAAAGCTATCCCACTGTGGTAATACAGGTTTGAAATGCAATGTAAGTTATTGTTCTAATTAGGTTTCTCTATTGCTGTGATAAACATCATGAACAAAGGCAACTTGGGGTTTATTTCATCTTACGACTCCCTTGTCACAATCCATCACTGAGGGAAGGCAGGGCAGGAACTCAAGGCAGGAACTGAGAGGCATGAGCTGAAGCTGTGGAGGAATGCTGCTTACTGGCTTGCTTTCCCCTGGCTTGCTCAGCTGCTTCTCTTAGACAGTCCAGGCCCACCTGACCAGGGATGGCATTGACCACAGAGGCCTGTCCCCTTTCATTAACAAGCAATCAAGAAAATGCTCTCAGAGAGACCTACAAGCCAGTCAGTTGGAGGTAATTCCTCAATGAGGTTCCCTTTTCCTAGGTGCCTCTAGTTTGTGTCAAGTTGACAAAAACAAAAACAAAAACAAAACCCGACCAGCACAGTCATAAACGTTAGTCTTCCATATATAAAGTCAGGGATTTAGATTCATATTAGCTAAACTGCCACTCATGCTATTTGCCAACTTCATGCATCTACGTTTAGATATACACACTGAAGCCAAAATAATCTGTGTCTTTCTGGTTGCTTCAGCATTTAATGACAAACAGATACTGGCAGAGGACATATAAGTTGCTAGGACTACATTTTCCTGAGGTTACATCTTTGAGCAAAATTGAAGATGTTCTTGATCTTGCAGACCTCATAGCCTAGTTCAGGGACAGAAACTGTTCAAAACCTCAAATGTTTGCTGTGCTATAGTTTTAAAAAATTTTTTATAATATACCATGTTTATTGATTGGAACTATCAATATCATAGAGGTAATAATTTCCTACAATTTGTGCTGTAGATTAAATGTCATCCTGTTAAAAATGTCATTAAACTATGCTTTATTGAATTTTATTTATTTATTTTTATTTTATGTGTAAGAGTGTTTTGCCTGTGTATATGTAAGTGCACCTATGCATACAATGCAATGTCTGCAGAACTCAGAAGAAGACATCAGATCCCTTGGAACTGAAGTTAGGGACATTTGTTAACTGCTGGATAGGTTCTGTGAACCTAACCCAGGTTCTCTGTAAAAGTAGCCATGCTCTCAACCACTGAGCTATCTCTCCAGCTCCATTGCTATGATAATTTTAAGTGCAGTGAAAAATATAAATCAAGGCCAGAGAGATACCCAGGGTATTTAGTAGCTTCAAATACGTGAAATTTGCTCAGTGAAAGTATTGAATCAAGTTAACTGGAAGTCATATTCATTGAAGTGTCATCTGTAATTTCAATATGCTAAGAACATTTTTCTTAAAGAAGCAAATCAGCAAATGAGAAAAGGAAATATTTATATAGGAGTTATAAATAAATCAAACCAAAGATCTCATTAACAGACTACAAATGAAAGGAAATGAAAAGAAGTCATCACACAAGACAAACACAAAATTTATTTCTATTAATTCAACTCCAAATATGCTTGATTCCTAAGCTTGTGAAGAGTTAGGGCACCATGAAAAAAAAACCCATAGGCTTTGGGTCTGAATTACTGTTTCAGATTTTCCAGCTATGTTACTTTGGGCAAATTTCTTAACCTGTCTCAACTTTTTTGAGCCTTATAAAAAGAGGTTATGAATTATAATCACAGTGAGTTAAGATACATCTAATAATTATTACTTTAAAATATTATTACATTAAATGACAACCATTAAAAACTATTTTCAATATACTAGTGACAGGTGTACCTGGATTGCATACAGAAGTAGGAATGGAAGTGGCACAGTGGGTGCAAATACTTGCCATGCAGTCCTAGCAACCTGGTTTGATCTTTGGAACCCATGTGAAAAGTCAGATATAGTGACCAGTAATCACAGCACTCCTATAAGACGGGAGGCAGAGACAGGACAATTTACTGGTCAGTTAGCCTGAAGCTCTCAGTGGTAGCAAAAACAAGAGAGACTGACTCTGAAAATTGTCACCTGATCTCCATGTACATGCCATGACACATGTACATCTGCACATAGCATACCACCCCCCACCCCCACCCCCCACAGGAATTAGAAATGTAAGTGGTATACACTGATTTTTTATTTCTTATAAACACAGTGGAACATCCCCATGTTCCACCCAGAAACTACAGGGTGTCTCCTCCGTGTTCTTTTGGAATTCACATTGGCCTCCCTTTCCCTGCATTTACTTGTCTTCTCTTCCTGTCAGAGCATACAGTCAATCTGCTCCCCGAATATCCAGTACTCTGGGGCACTTGACCCACCTGCAACCCTCCTTCAAAAACCTCCACTCCCCACTATCACTGTGGGGTTGTTAATGCAATTGACGGTGCTCTCACTCCATCCTTTGTAACTTTCTTGGGCTAAGTATCCTCTCTTCTCATCAGGCAAACTGCAGCTTGCCAACAGATTCTAGGGAATTATATAATCCTTGTAGGTGCTGAAGAACTGCTGCCGTTTCAGGGACTATGCAGTGATTCCTGGCTTTGAGGAGTCAGGTATCACACATCTTCCTCCCTTTCTCCAACCACGTTTGATATTCCCTTACCATTCCCAACATTCCTGCTGCTGTAATCACCTACTGCGCTGTAATAAGTATGTGTCTAGCTCCCCCCCCCTCTGGATTCTGAGCTCTTTGAAGGCTGAGATTATGTCTTATATTGTCTTTTAACTATAGTGCAAACTTGGAATGTGGATCTTGTGATCAACAGTCGAAGAAAGAAGCCACCACCGTTATTTAAGTGCACACGGAACACCTGGACTCATTGCCTAGCATTATGCTAACAATGCTACATATATCAAGATACGCATTTTTTAGTTTGGGTTAGAGAACAAGAGGCCTGTGTAGTGGAAACACTTAGGAAGACAATCCAGGAGTGTCTACGAAGAGAGAAATGTTCTACAGACGAGAGCTTTTAGCTTTCCCAGATCACATATAAATGTAGACATATTTTTTCCTGCTTTTGTATAATACCAGCTTTGTCTCTGGGACAGAAAGGGAAACAGCTTTGTTACCTTTAAGCCACATACATCCATGAACTCCAGATTTATAGCCATCTCTCACACACCCTCAACTAAATTCTGAAAAAGTTGTGCTTTTGGTAAATTATTTCCTAGAGACCATTTAAAATACAATCTCTGGATGCTAAATTTTTCCCAGAGCAGTGCCCTGAGAAACTGATTGGGCTTCATTTTCAAAAACATCCTAAAGCAAAAATTAATTTTTCTATGAACAGATTCAAACCACAAAGTTTGTAAATGGCCTTAGAAGAAACCAGACTGGCTACAGCCATAAATATTTTCCTCCACAAAGAATGAACTGTGCTTGTATTCTGTCCCTGCTGAGACAGCCAGGCCAATGGCAAAGCAGCCGCTGAGACCAGTGGTCCCCAGAGTTGCCGCTCCCTGGGGATCACTGTCTTTTTAGGTGCCATGGGGATCAGTTGATGAGGCCAGTCCAAGGTCCTCAGGTCATGTCTGAAAGAGGAAACAACAAAATATTCATGGGAAAATTATTCAAAAATGAAAATAGCCTGAATATACAAGTATTATGTAGCACCCTAGGGAGTGCATAAGTATAGCCTGGGGAGATAATGGAAGAAATAAATGAAAATTGGATTTGAAGTCTAGTCCCAGCTGTGTTAGAACACTCTGGCCTCCTCCCTCCTCTTTCTTTCCTCCCCTCTCAGCTTCCTCCATGGGAATGATACCTCCAGATACATTCTCTTAGGTACTTTAAGACAAAATTTTGAGTATGTAATAAGTAATAACCCTGAAGTAGAAAGGGGAAAATGTTGCCATTTGGTTGCAGGTCACCAGCCTGGGGATGCCTAAGCAACTACACCACACCGACTTTCTAGCCTCCTCACTATCTCTGTACCTCCAAAAGAACAAAAGTGGTGACGTCAGAGCCCCAGAAGGACTCCTTTTTGACTCTGAAGGCTTTGCCAATCTAATCTCCTCCAACTGCAAATCCTTCTCCTGTGGGTTTCCCACTGGCCAAGGCAGAAAGCAGCATTCCTCCTGCTTTTGATAGTCCCTAGTATGTCTCAAAAACACCACACCACATCACCTCGTCACCACTGGGTAAGGTGTGTATGTATGCATGTGTGTGTATGTATATATTTGCATGCATATGTGTGTGCATGTGTGTATGTATTTGTGTGCATGTGTTTGAGTGTGTGTACCCATGCACAGAGCCCATGCTCTGTTGATCTCGTTCCTGCTACCTGTTGTCATCAAGGGGTCTTGGTTTTGTTCATTTTCTCCACCAGTTAAATAATTAATAAGCAGGTAAAAAAAAATCTCAGACACAGCAGACAGCAACAGGCAAACTGACTTTAAGAAAAAAAAAAGAAGAATCACACCCGTGCATACTCGTCCTGAGGGAAAAGCTCTCCACAAATGGAGAGGGAACTCAGAAACTGAAAAATCCAAAACTACCAGGAAGGCTTGAGTCTTTCAAGAGCTTTGTTTTGTTTTGTTTTGTTTCTGGTATAGGGCAAGTCACTCTACACTAATTTTAGATTGGTCAACTTAAACAAAGAAAAGAGTCCATAAATCACAGCCCCAAACTTCAGCTAGGCTCCAGTGGATTGACCCATACCAAAAGGTATTTGGGGAACACAACTTTGAGTCTATAGGCCTTAAATATATGTGTGTGTGTGTGTGTGTGTGTGTGTGTGTGTGCATGAAATTTGGTGGGGTTAGTAAGAGGGGGTACAGATAGAGGAGGGTATCTAAATATAATCAAAATACGAAGTTGGCAAAATTAAAAAGCAATTACCAAAATATTGAAAATAATAGATCTATACTTGATCCAGATTTCATACATCTGTGAAGTTATAGTTTAGAAATTCTTGCATGTGTACAAAATAACACATGTGTAAAGGATTCTTCCAGGTCTAGGTCTTATCTAAACTTGTCTGGACAAGTTAACTGGAAAAAGGGCCCTGCTGATGGGAGAGAAAAAGCCTGGCAGGACTTAGTCTCAGACAAAGAAGAAGCAGGGAGTGTGCCATCTTTATTGCTCATTAGTGATCCCGTTTTCTTATCAAGGACTCCTTCCCTTCCCTTGTGACAAAGCTTCTCACTAGAGCTGGAATTCGCCATTTTGGCTAGGCTGGTTGGACAGGAAGCTCCCAGGATCCATTATCTCCATTTCCCAGCTCTAGGGTTACAGATGCATGCAGCTATGACTTTCATGGAGGCCAAGGATCTGAACTCAGGTCCTCAGGTTCACAAAGCAAGCACTTTACCCACTGAGCCATCCCCTGAGTCCTTCAACGGGATGTTGTTGCTCTGTTCCTCCATATTTATACTCTCTCTAGTGAAGGGCTTCTGTTTCTACCCCTCTCTCCTCCAGTAGCAGATATGAGCATCTTTAGGCTTTGCTTCCTTCTATATGTGTGCAGAATTCTTTGTTACCTAATCTTAGCATGACAGGTTAGAAGAAAAACATCTTTGAAACTGATTTCCAAATTTCCTAGGAGATATGCTTTCCTTTGTGAAGTTTCTTTTGAGCAAAGATGCTGCTGCAGTTAATGATAAGCCAGTCCTAATGAAACTCTTCTTATTGCAAGGATATGGCTCTGCCATCAGCTGATATGCCAAGCCTACTCATCAGCTTCTTCCTCCTGTTGTTTGACCCCTGCTCTCTCCCATCACCTAACCCAAGCTTACATTAAGAAAAAAAGTGGTGCTTTTCTGCCTTAATGTATTCCTGATAATTCATTCCAATGTGGATTCATATTATAAATTTAAAACTTAGAGAAACCAGTAGGCAGATTGCAGAGTACTCTGATATAGAAAACCTAGAGATGTCAAGGATTGCTTAAAAACTTTAGCTCTAGAAGGAGCACAAAACACCTGTTGCCTTTATTAGGATTGTGCTAAAGAAAACCAAAACATTGACTCTGTGCTATGGGATTGGAATGCTCAGATTATTCCATTCTCCCTCTCTCGGTGCTCCCAAACAGGATCATACAACATTTTTATGGCAAGTGAGATTCCTGTGTGCAACTGGGTAATGCATTGCTATGACTTAGAATCAGAACATTAAATTTGCTACAGTATCTATGTTTTTACAGATGAAACTTAGACTCAAGATGGAGTGGCTCATTGAAAGTCACAGAAACATATATTGGTAAATCCAGGATTCAGATCTGTGTCTGATGTTTCTCTGTTACAGTCTAAAGAATTTTTTTTTTAAATTTTTAAAAATGATTTATTTAATAACAACATACTTAGAAGAAGCATATGATTACAACACAATTGACATATTCAATAACGGTTTCCTGAGATAGGATGCATCTCTTTCAAAATTGGCTGTAAATTTTTAGGTTTACAGTTGAATTACTACAGTTATACAATATTGTACTCAGTATAAACCCTATAAGACATAAATTAAATGATGTTTTAACCTTTAAAAAGATCTCCATTTCATTATTAAAATACACAGTTTCATACAGAAAAATTCTTTTTCAATACAATTGATATTGGATGTTTGCACATGCATTTCTAATCTCTGAATATCTGATTATTACTAGTCACAGTTGGTTACTTTCTGAGCTTCTAGGCATCTGAGCATGGATATAAAGTCATCAGGTAGGTTTCAATGGTAATTTTTTTCACATCTACTAAATAATTTTTTTACACAGCTTCCATGCTGACCAAAATTTTCACTCTCCAGATCACTTTTTTAAGTTTGTTTTCAGAAAGCTCTTAGGAAAATATGAATGTGCCTACAGGAGGATACAGCATTCGCCTAGCACTCAGTGCCATAAATTTGATTATCAGATTGGCTCCTGGTCCCAGGAGAAAGCAGAACCCTGAGAGAACTGGGCTCCTTAGAAGAGACAGGTGCACCTAGATGCTGTGAGCAGAAGTCAGAAATGGCTGGGACAACATTCAAAATCTGTGTTTTGCAGACTCTTTTGATCTTGAAGATGATAATGACGGTACAAAAAAGAAAGGTAATTCTTATTAAATCAACTGAGAAATCTGGGAGTAAATATAGTTAAATGAACTGTTAACTTTTTCTCTGTAGAGCACTCAGTAAAGATCACGAAAAGATAGCCATGTGTGTTGATGCAAGCCTGCAATGCCAGCACTCAGGAGGTTGAGGAAGGAGGACAGCAAGTTCAAGGCTAATGGGCTATCTAGCAAGACCCTGACTCAGAAAAAAGAAAAAGAGTACGAAAAGACAAACTACAGAAGGAAATTAAATTTGCAAACTGTATATCTGGCAATAATTATGTAGAATATTTAAGGAACTCCAAACATCAACAGGAAACAAAGAAAAATGCAATTGAAAAATGAAAAAATAAATACAAAGACAATTCATCAAGAGTATAGTAGATCAGCCGGGTGTGGGGGCTGATGCCTTTATTTCCACCTCTCAGGAGGCAGAGGCAGGTGGATCTCTGTAAGTTCAAAGCCCACCTAGTCTACATAGTAAGTTCTAGGCCAGCTGGGGCTACAGGGAGACCCTGTCTCAAAAAGACCAAAAAAAGAAAGAGTACAGTAGATCTTAAATCCAATTAGAAAGTGATTTGTTGCTTCCATAATATTCGTGACACCATTGCACTGGTGAGCATATCTTGCATTATACAATGAAGCCCATACTTGACATTGATATCAGGTCTAGGAACTTGAGGCTAGAAGGGTCACAGGGCATAGGGGAGAGCCTAGTCTTAGTTTTCTGCTAAACTGATATTGTATTAAACTGATTTCTAATGACTTATTGTTATACCCACAGATTAATGCATCTCTCAGCTCTCAACAGAGAAGCTTCCTTATGCAGCAGATGGTAATTAACACCAAAACCCACAACAGGCCAGTGTGCAGAGAACAAGAGGCTGTAGAGTGCTTATCCCTGAATAGGACACATATCAAACTGCAGAAGAGAGGGCAGAAAGATTATAAGAGCCAGAGGTGGTGGGTGACCAAAAGGAAATAAAAGTTTTTCGGAAAGCTGGTCAGTTACTCATATGAACTCAGAGCAATGGCGACAGCATGCACAAGTCTATGCAAGCTCAAACCAGACAAAATCCCAGCATAGACACGGGGAAATGGGTAAGAAATATCAACCCTACCTGAGCAACTATTGACAACCAGCGGCTGCTAGGAAGGGGGGACAGTCTCCTTCAGTGATGTGACTATTAATAGACTAAGTAGCCTCCAGGATGGACCTACACTGGACATTCAGGGACACAAATTAGATTCTATAGGCTTAATTATATGTATAACAGAGTACATTAAATTGGACAGGGGGTAGTACTGGGAGGTGCAGATAGCATATTTAGAGGGGATCTAAATATGATAAAAATACCGTATGAAAATTGCAAAAGTTCAATAAAAATAAATAGACAAGACAATGTATAGTGTCAGGTAGGAACATGAAAAGATGTCCATCATTAATCATTAAGGAAGTGAAAACTGCACAGTGAGATTCCACTACACACACTCTGGAAGAACTAGGTCAAAGAGACATGTGTTACCAACTTTTGACCAGAATATGGAGAACTAGGTCTCTCACACACTGTTAATGGTAAAATAAAATGATACAGCTACTCTGGGGAATAATTGGGAGTTCCTTAGAAAACTAAATATAAACTTAGCTTACCACTCAGCAATTACTCTCGTAGACGTTTCTTCCAGAAAAAAATGAAAGCATATAGGTATAAAAAATGTGTAAAATGTCCATTGAAGCTTCATTTGTAATGGCCAAAATTTGGAGATAACTCCAGTATCCTTCAGTGGATGGACATTTAATAGTGATGCATACCTGAAATGAATGGCTATTGATATGTGCAACACCTTGCCTGGGCCACAGGAAAATTATGCTGAATGCAAATAAGTCAATCTGACAAGTCCATGTACCATATGCTGCCATTGACATGAGATTGGATGAAATCCCTTTGCAGCAAAAACCATAAATGAAGGACCAAACTCTGTGTCCTAAAACATACACTTAATAATCTACAAGAAAAGTGTGTGGTGTTGAGGAAGGATGGAGTGTAGGCAAAAGACACGGGAATCATGAAAGAGGATATAGAGCTGTTTTTTTTTTTTTTCTAGTTTCAACTATATTATGTTTATTTTTCATGGTGGATATGTGGATTCAACTTTCTGTGCATATTGTAGTGAGAATCACTTTTGCATTCCAAAAGAAACCCCCCATGTGTTATTCCTTTGAGACAATGATTGGGAAAGGAAGATTATCTTTCTATTCCATTGACCATTAGTACAATAGGAATTAGACATGGCTAGTCACGGAATACATTTGCCACACTGACCCACTCAGAAAAAGTGACTTTTAAAAATGTCTAGGGGAAGGTAACCTGGAAAATGTCCCTTTTTTCTTCTGTTTAAACTATATCAAGGAAATGGAGAGATGTCTCAGTGGTAAAGAGCACTGGCTGTTCTTGCAGAGGACCCAGGTTCAGTTCCCAGCACCCACGTGGTGACTAACAACCATCTGTAACTCTAGTTCCAGGGAATCCAATACCCTCTTCTGAGCTCCACAGGCATTGCAAGATACAGGTGCAGTTACGTGCAGGCAGAACACTCACACACATAAAAATAATAAAATAAATAAATAAATAAAAAATTTAAACTATATCAATTCATTCTCCCATAGTGTTATTTAATGTGTAAACTGTATTTCTATACATAAAATAAAGTATGGTTTAAAAAGAAAGGTATAGATCAGCAAAAAAGAAAAGAAAAAGCTATGACTGGAGTGTGTTCTAGTAGTAGAATGTGGGGCAATTTCTGTGTTTAAGATTTTCTGTGTTATAGTTCTAGACTTTAAGAAATGAAAAAAATAACTGAAGTAAATCTTTTTTGAACATAAAATCCTTGAGATGGTGACTCTCCAGCTTGGACTATAATTCTTCATGTACCCCAACTTCGGTGAAGAACTACCATCCTTCACAGAAAAAGCAGTGGTTCACTCGAGGAAGACACCTGGAAGGCATTTTGCAGGCATGGCGGAGGACTGACTTCATCTCATGTATGTTTGGCTGTCTTATATGAATATAACTGAAGTAAATAAATTCAAATATATCACCGATAGCATCCAGTGTTGAATTTTCCCTTTTCTAGAATCTAAGCTTCTAAGATAAATCAGGAACGATATCTAGTTCTTTCTACAGTGCCTTCCACTTAGTAAGGTTTTGTAACATTTGAAATAGTCAAGTCTGTTAAAAATGTCTAAACCATACGTTTATGAAAAACTCCCTTCTTAACAATTAAGCTCTGAGCAGAACTTGGTAATTTTTACATGCCCAGATTTTTCCCTTTTATGGGTAGAATTTTATAGGTCATAAATTCAAGTGCTTAGAGAACCTTAAAGGTTATTTATTCTTACTCTCTCAACCAATCCGCTAGTGTTGAACCACTGACTCAACAGAACTTAGCTGAAACTGGCACTAGTCTAACACTAATAATATTTTCTATTTTGTTCAGGACCTTTTGACCAAGAGCTTTAAACGGTTGTGAGGTAAGCAGGAAAAGGCCAAGCCGTGAATGTTTATTCTTGCACTAGCTATCACAGGCTTTATCCACTCCTGTCTGACTTCAGTAGATTTTCTTCAGCAATTTAGGGAACCTTAGTTCTGTTTGTAGGCAAGTTATTTAATCTTGGAGTCATAATGACTCAGTTACAATGGTATATCGTCACAGCACCCTTATCGCCTCACACGTTTGCCATGAGAACACTTGAAAATCTAAGGATGAATTCAAATCCTGTTGATGGCTAAAGGCCGTGACCATAAATACAGATACCTCTTTCGTGTTTACCTTTGACTCTCTTTTTTCACTTTTTAGAGGTGCAGTGATTACTTCCAGAAGACAAGAGCTGCGCCTTGAGTCTTAAGTGATTTCTTCTTGCTAATGTATCATTAAGCAATCAGTCAGGCCTAAGCCACATTTGCAGATGAGCATAAGACTTGGCTGGGAAACCCAATGGTCTTCTTTGGGGTCTTTTGTGCTAGACCAGCCAAGATCCATTAGGTGGTATAAAGTGCATGATGATGAACTACTTCTGCCTTAAGCCCATGTTATTCTAGATCTGTTGAAAAGTTGTACTAAACAATGGAAATACCATGCACTGAACCAGGAGGAGCTGAGCTAAAACAGAGAAACACATAAAGGGGAGAAAAATAGCCAGCACTTATCAGTGCTTTACGGAATTAACTCACCTAATTTTCACAAAAGTGCCTTACATGATAATGAGCAGTTTCCCTATTTCACAGAAGAGGAAAAAGAGGGGCTGGAGAGATGGCTCAGTGGTTAAGAGCACTGGCTGCTCTTGCAGAGGACTCAGGTTTGGTTCCCAGCACCCACTTGTAGACTAACAACTGTCCATAACTCCAGTTCCAAGGGACCCATAACCTCTTCTGGACTCCACAGCACTGCACTACACAGGTGCACTTACATGCATGCAGGAAAAGCACTCATACGCTGAAAATAAATAAATGAAAATTTACAAAAAAGTATACATACCTAATCTTTTCTCATTAATTGTGATTGATGTTTAACATAATATATCAACCCAATATTAACACAATTAACTTTTGCTTTTGTACTTCTTTCCTTTTTCAAAGTATTAAGATTCTGAATAAACGAGCTTTAAATAAAAAAAAAAAAAAAAAAAAAAAAAAAAAAAAAAGAGGAACCCAAGGCCTAAAAAGTAACTCTTTCAAAAAGCAGTATACATTTGGAAGAAAGTTGGAGTCAGATTTTGATCATTTGAAAGGAAGGGCTTCCATGGTGTGAAAAGCAAATTAAACTAATAGCAAGCATGCTCTTAGGGGCTGTTGCCATAGTGTATTAGAGAAGTGATAAAGACTAAACTAAAAGCTATTAGAAATAAGAACTTGTTTTTCCTTCCATTTCCATAGAAGAAATATTTTACATTACTCCGTACAAAGCAGGGCGTATTCATGGCTCACTTCCTGTCTCTCCCTCTTGCCACATTTGTTTCCACTAAGGGAATGAGGGTAGATGTTTTGAAATTTGGGTTTCCTGTTCAATTGGAGAGTAACTTCATTTAAATTTTGTTTTAAATTGAATGGAAATCCGAACACGTTCCTCAGCTTGAGTTTTGTGCCCTTAATTTATAAGACAGGACAGATGGGACTTCTCTCCTCTCCCACCTGTCAGGAAGCAGGCAGAGGGGAGCATTTGTTACCCCTATTGGTAGAGGGGACCATCCTCTAGATTCTCCCTTGACTTTGAAGCCAACTCTTTCCACTGACAATGCCTATGTTTACATTTAGGATGAGATGTTAAAGTGGTCATAAATTGATCTTAGTCATAATCTCAAATCAAATTTTATCAAAATTTCTGTTGTAGTTTACTGAACACTATCAATACAGTTGATCTCTCTCTCTCTCTCTCTCTCTCTCTCTCTCTCTCTCTCCCCTCTCCCTCCTCTGTTGGATCCTAAAGAGAAGAAGAATTATTACTATCTGAATAAGGGTAGAGTAAGTCAAAGGTTTGTGTTCATCAAGCTTTTGGGGGGCGGAATTCTTATATCCTTGCTTCCCTGCTTGGCCAGTGCTCAGAATAAGGAAATGAATTTGTATCTTTGATCTTTAGGTTTCTTATCCACAAAATAAAGATTATAGATAGCTCATTTTAAACCAGGATAATTCTGTTCCCATTCCCTCTTTTTAGATTCATTATAGGACAGATAAAGAATATGGTGAGTTTTCTATCATCTCTTTTTAAATGAAATCAAAGCTCCTCCAGGAAACCCTGAGAGACTGTTAGGCGTCATTAAAGGGAAAGAACAAAGATAAACAACAGGAGTCTTTGATCCTGGGGCCTGTTAATCAGTCCATTAAAAAAATCGAGGGTGAGGGCAAATCGTTGTCTCTAACCATATTAAATCAAGGCAGGGCTGACTCCCTGCATGTTTCAGGGGCCTCCTGGCCTCACCCAGATCTAATAAACAAGGTGGTTTTATCTCTGCTTTTCTAACACAGTCACTCTCTGTACTAAGAGAGGTGATGCAGGCAAGAATAAAGAGAGGTCTGGAAAGCTGATCGCTGGGACTGGACCACCCAGGATCTGTGAGCGCCCCAAGGGACAAATCCTTTGTATCTAATATCTTTTTCCACCGAGACTGATCATTTCAAAGTCACAAAGTAGGTTAGTGAGGGAGTAAGAAAACCTGATAAAATGTGCAAATTGATTGAAACAGCAAATATCCATTGATTATGTAGCATGACTAATGTGGTGGATTTCAAAGAGATTAATACCATGGATACCATTTCCTTATGTCTTCCTCAATCTCTTTCTTCCAAGGTTTAAAGTTTTCATTGTGAAGGTCTTTAATATCTTTGGTGAGGTTTATTCCTATATATTTTTTTGAGGCTATTGTGAATGGAAGTGTTTCCATGAACTTTTCTCTGATTGCTTGTCATTGGTATGTGGAAAAGCTACTGATTTTTGTAAACTGATTTTGTATACTGCCACTTTGCTGAAAATGTTGATCATTTCTATAAGTTTTCTGGTGGAATTTTTTGGGATAGCTTATGTATAAGATCCTATTGTCTATAAATAGGGATAATTTGTTTCCAATTAATACTCCTTAAATTTTCTTCTCTTGTCATATTGCTCTAGCAAGAGTTTCAAGCACTATATTGAAAAGGAGTGGGAATAGTGGACGGCCTTGTCTGGTTCCTGATTTTAACAGGAATTTTTCCAGTTTTTCTCCATTTAGAATGATGTTGGCTAAGGGTTTGTTGCATATAGCTTTAATTATGTTGAGATATGTTCCCTCCAGTCCAATTCCTTCTGGATTTTTGTCAAAGACTTTTTCTGCATCTATTGAGGTGATCATGTGATTTTTGTTTCTAAGTCCCTTTATTACATTTATTGGCTTAACATATATTGAACCATCCCTGCATCTCTGGAATAAAGTCAACTCGATCATGGTAGATGATCTTTTTGATGTCTGTATATAGTTTGTGAGTATTTTATTGAGAAATTTTGCATCTACATTCATTAGGAATATAGGACTATAGTTTGCTTTTTTGTTGTGTCTTTACCTGGTTTTGCTATTACAGTAATACTGGCTTCACAGAAGGAGTTTAGCAGTTCTCCTTCTGTTTCTCTATTTTTGAATAATTTAAGTAGCATTGATTGTAGATGTTCTTTGAAGGTCTGGTAAAATTCTGCTGTGAATCCATCTGGGTCTGGGCTTTTATTAGTTAGGAGGCTTTGTATTATTCTTTTGATTAACTTATTTGTTATAGATCTGTTTAAACTGTTGATCTCTTCTTGGTTTAACTTTGGTGGATTCATTGAATTTAAAAATTTGTCCATTTCTTTTAGATTTTTCTACTTTAGTATAGTATAGGTTTTTAAAGCATTCCCTTATAAAAACCTATGTCTGTTATATCCCTTGACAAATGTAATTTCTCACGCTGTGTTAAATATGTATCCTTATGTTTACAGACAAGTATACCTCTCACCACTCATCAAAGAAGCTTCTTTTTGCAACAGATGGAGACTATTAGAGTTCCACAACTAGTCACACACAGAGAATAAGTGTCTGTGAGATGCCCAGGCCTAACTGACATGTCTACAATGCAACCTCTACACCTAAGGCTCAGGGAACATAGCAGAGCAGGGGACCAGAGAGAATATGAATGCATCTCTCAACTCTCACCAGTGAAGCTTCCTTATGTGAAAAAGGGTGATTACTACAGAAAACCACAACTGAGTAAAATGTAAAGAATAAGAGACTACAGAGTGTGTACCTGAATAGGACTCCTACATCAGACCGCACCCACTCAGGGCTCAGGGACCATTGCAGAAGAGGGAGTGGAAAGGCTCTAAGAGCCAGGGATGGTGGATGATCATAAAGAAACAGTTTTCCAGGCAGTTAGGAACTTTCTCATATGAACTTACAGCAATGGTGACAGCATGCACAAGACCCATGCAAACTCAAACCAGACAAAAATCGAGCATAGAAGTGGGGAAATAGGAAAGAAGCTCCAGCCTTAGCTGCGGAACTATTGGCAACTGATCACTTCTGGATGAGAGAGATTTGGTTTTCTTTAAAGGAGTGATGCTAGATAGGTTGAAGAAGCTCCAGTGGATGGACTCACACTGAGGGACATTCGGGGACACAAACTTGACTCAATAGGCCTTAACATATATGACAGAATGCATGAAATCAGCAGGGGGTCTGTGGGGGGTGCAGATCAGGGAGGAGGTCTAAATATGATCAAGATGTATTGTATGGAATGCACAAAAATTTAACAGTATTTTATAAAACCATGAATACATAATCACCCCGGCCCACCTACCGAGAGTAGTAATGTGTTGGTGGTTCTGTGAAAAAGCATTGTGAAAGGCACAGTGGAATTACATCAAAGCGGTGTCACTTTATTCAGAGAACAAAGTTAGAAATACTTCGACAGATAATTATCTATAGTTAGGCCTAGGGGCACAGATTGGTGAACATGGCAGGAGGATCTAGAATTCAAAAGAAACCTGGGCTATACATTGAGACCCTGTATCAAAAAGCAAAACAAGGCCAGTGAGATGGCTCAGTGGGTAAAGGTGCTTGTTGCCAAGTCTGACAACCATTGTTCAATCCCAAGAACCCGTATTGTGAGAGGAGACAGTCAACTCCCTCAAGTTTTCCTTTGATCGCCACATACCCCGTGGCACAAATATACCCACATGTATAATATGCACATTTATACATATAAACATACATACTTATATGCATACATGTATGCATACACACACTAAATAAATAACTGTTAAAGATTTTAAAATATGTATTATATATAGAATGGTTTATATATGTACATGTATCTGTATATCATTTGCTAGCTGATCAAACTGTAACATAATATCCATAACTAAAGAGTCACATTTAGGTGATCTCGAAATGCTTTTAACAGTTACATGCAATCTTCTCGAATGTGTTTTCCTGATAGCCAATTCTAATAGTTATTACATTTCAAGCTGTTCTAAAGTCACAAGTAGCCCATGTCTTAGACCATATAGTTAGAAATAAGAATGGTATGCATAATGGTTGATTTTCACTGTCAACCTGGCTGGAGTTGAAGTCACCCAGAAGATAAACCATTGAGTATGCATGTGAGGGTGTTTCCAGAGCAGTTTAACTGAGACAGGAAGACCTACCCTGAATGTGGTCATATCATCCCATGGGCCAGGGTCCTAAACTATGAGCCTCATCTCTTTGCTTCTGACTTTAGAAGTGATGTGACAGTTGCCTCCATCTTCTGCCATTATGGATTGCATCCCATCTTAACCGTAAACTGTATGCCCAAGTAAGGTGTTCCTTCCTTACTTCTTATCACTATTAAGTCACAAAGTAACTAGTGCAGCACCATATCACAGGTCTGAGAACCCTGAAAGCTAACCAATTCATCTTGTCGAGAACAAGTTTTCCTATCAAATATATTTTCTTAAAATTATCTAGGTGGCTACTTAATGTATCTTGGAAAGCTTTCTGATTTTTGGAAGGTTTATCATAGCAATAAATCTCAGAGGGACTAGCCAGTAATACGAGGTTCATTGAAAATACTGCAGAGGCAAGTGTGCTAACAATGTCATAGTAAGAAGAGATGTTTGTCCTGCAGACTAGAGTTGTCAGCAAATGCCTAGATGTTCAATCTCACAAATGGCTATTTTGTTTTTATTTGAAGGTCAAGTTCAAGGCATTGAGTGTTTTGTCAGGAAAAAATAATTATTATACCTTAGCACTACAGAACAAAGAATGTTTTAAGCTACCACTTTCTAAGCACACACAAAGAATTACATGCCACTCTAAGTGCTTTGTGTATGCTGTCATAGTTAATCTTCACAGCAAGCTATCAGAAGTGCCCATTTTACATGCATATAACCACATAAATTCCACAGGTAAGATACTATACCTAACTTTACACAGATTGCAAGTAATGAAGGTGGGATTTTTTTTTTTTTTGCATCCTCAGCTATGAGTAAAGACTGTGTCATTGTGTCAGGCATTTCAGAAGATGAAATCATACATGAGTCTTATTTCTGATTTCCGGTATCTTACAGCCTGCTTGGAGAACCTGTTATTTATGAAAGCAAAGCAACGTCAGTGGTAAGTTTCTAGAAGTCGTATCTCAGAACACTATTTTAAAAGAAAATTGAGGGTCTATTAAGGTTTGTTGAAAGTGATGAAAGTTTTATGAAACTTCAAAAGAAAATTATTTCTATAAGTTAGGAAAAAAAATTCTGGGCAAAAGTTCATTTCAAAAAATTATGTTATGTGTGTATGTCTGTGTAAGTGAATGCCACATGTGTACAGATATCCACAGGGGCCAGAAGAGGGTGTTGGATCCCCTGGAACTAGAGTTACCAACTGTTGTGAGTCACATGTGCCATGGGTGCTGGGAACTGAACTTGGGTCCTCTGGAGAAAAACAACTGCTCTTAACTTTTACTGGACTATCTCTCCAGCCCCAAGGCAAAGTTTTTGTAGAAGGATATATTTATGTTCAAAGCTTAGTGGATTGATGGGCAAATAGAGTTTGTGGTTTCTGAGGGGCTATTAGAGAGGATAACATTTGAAAAGTACATATGAGCCAAAAGTACAAGGCAACAAGCCATTCTGTTCTCCCTCAATGGTAGGAAGAATTTGAAAACTTCAGAAATACTGGTTTCAGGGCTCAGGAGATGGCTCAACCAGTAAAGTACTTTCTGTACAAGCATGAAGACTTGAGTTTGGATCTCTAGGACTCTCCTAAGAAGCCAGGCTGGCCAGTCATTCTAGTCATACTGCTGAGCTCTGGATTCTGTAAGATACCTCAAAAATAGGATAGAAAACATTAACAAGGAGGATGGAAGCCAACCTCTGGCCTGCACATGCACGTACATACACATGCACACTACACATGCGCACACATACAATCACGCACACACACACACACACACACACATTCTGGTTGTATTTCATAATATTTCTGTGTGCATAAATTCCTTCCCATTGATTTTTAAAAATCTACTCAGCAGAGTACATTCAGTAATGTAATTCAAAGTTTTATTTCTTTTATCTCCTCTGAATTTCTCTCCAGCCCCATTTACCTAGATAACAAGGGAGAACAGAGGAAAGGAAGTGAATCCAAGATTGATGAGCACTTCTGGGAAGAGGGAGGCATGAAGGCAAAGCTCTAGGTGTTTGTCATGGAACCAGCTTCCCCAACAAAGGAACCTGGAACCAATCTGTCTTTGTGTGGTGTTGCTGTCCTCCTAACAGATGAGCTGTGATAAGGGAACTTTCCAGTTCATTAAACTCTCTGAATGAGCCTGTTTAATGCAGAATTCTGTGATTCATTTTGGAACAAGTTTTCAGCCTTCCTCTCATGGAACACTGCTTTCAGAGAGTATGTTTGACTGTTCTGTTTGGCCAACATCCTCCCCCCCATGAGTCAACAATTAGAATTGAAGACTAGTTACCTTCAACAACAACTTCTCCTTCTCCTCCTCCTCCTCCTCCCTGCCTCCTCCTCCTCCTTTTTTGTCTTTTTGGTCTCCCTGTAGCCCCAACTGGCGTGGAACTTGCTACGCAAACCAGGTTGGCCTTGATCTCACAGAGATCAAGGGCTGGGGTTAAAGCCATCTGCCACCATGCCTGTCTACTTTCATCATTTTTCTCTGAGAACTTCCACTTGCTTTATTTTTCTTTTGTTGTTAATGTCCCCGTGCTAACATTGTTTTTTAACATCTGTCAAAAAATTAATAAATCACTTGCCTTCCTCATAGCTTGTTTCCTCCCAGTCACAGAGGCTGTTGTAGGATAAACCTCTAGCTATTGTGAACAATATGTTTGATAAAGTCTGAGTTGAGGGGTCTGGGGAGAGTTCCTGAGCAGGAGTTGCACAGTGAATCAGAGCGTGGTCAAGCTGCAGCAGAGATGCAAAGTGTTTTCTCATCAAAGTTATTTCTCACCCAGACACTTGGAACAGACTAGAGGATTCTGTGTTCTGCATCGGGATCTTCCTTTGCTAAAACTGCACAACCTTGACAGCAGAGAACACCTTCCTGCCTTGGTAGGCTGCAAGCCGTTTCTGGTAGATGCTGTTTTAATGTCTTCAGTGACTTGGGGTCGGCCTCACATAGACAGTAGTGAAAGAGTAAGAATAGTAAAGCAGGCTCCCAGTATTGTGTGCCCAATGGTTCAGGGCTGGGCTGTGTAATGTAATCAGCCTAGTGCTTAACAAAACTGTGAAGTATTTTTAACTCCTCTTTATTTTAATTTTATAGAGTTAACTATCTTAAGCAAAGGTATTTAGCTAGTTTAAGAAGCAGCTTTTGGCTTCTGCCTGTACATAAAGACCCTCATATAAATGTATTTCTGTTCTTCCGAGTACAGAATGCTTGTTAACACCCAGTAGAACTGTTTGCCTTCCCAGTGAGCTGCAGTAGACTATAGAAACTGCCCTTACCCACCTCCCTCATCTACACACAAAATGGTCTATCCACCAAACATTGAAAAAAGTAATTATTCTTTTTTAAAAATATATTATTTATTAATTTTATTTTATATGTATGAGTGTATTACACAGATTTAACCCTGTCTCTTCAACCCTCTGAAAACATGGATAGTTCCCTATGGAAAATGCAGTGAAGTCTGAACTCCTCCAGCCAACCCTTTACCCTTATTTTACCCACTGAACTTTCTGACATCTCATATGTCTTCCCTCCAATCTTAATTTTTCTTGTAGTGCATAATGACCTACCCTACCAGCACATGTGTAATTTCACACCTGTCCACCAGTTTTCATGATATCCCTTTTTCCTAAAATTCCTTATGCGTCCCAAGTCTTAAATATCCTTTAAGGCTCAGATGAATACATTTATGACAGAAGCTGCCTTCTGATTTTCTGATTGCACACTACATTTGAAGATGCTGTTTGGGATGCCCTGGAGTTAATGCTCACCTGCACACTCCCTTTCACTTGTGTTCCTTTCAGTACAGCAACATCTGGTTCATCTTGTATTCATAATCCGTGGCATAATGTTTTTAACACCTGCTCAGGAAACGTTGGTTAAACTGAATCAAATATTCATTACATATTTCTCTTTCTATAACTGATTTATTCCAATTACCCATGAACGCCTGTAAGCTCTGAGGTTACTGAAATACCCATTTAAATAATATTCCATGTTCATCCATTATCTGTTTAGCTTTATGCAGCAACTAACTCAGATGTATAAGTTACAGCACTCATCTATAAGATAAAAATCAAGTATTTAAAGACATGCTATGATTTTTTTCATGAAGGATCTTTCAATAATGGAGGATCCTACTCATGTAAATTACCCACTTCTCAGAGTTAGCCATAAAATGTGAAGTAACTTGAGGTTTCTAAAACTGATACTCTAAATAACAATCATCTGGCTTAATTTTGAGAATAAAATACTCAATATAAGCATTGACCTTGTACAGTCATTCATTTTCCCAACAGTGATTGATCATATCCTCAAAATGTCAACCAACATTCTCCATAAGTGACAGCCACTGGCTAACCTTCCATCTCCAGTGAAAATATTGGATACTTTCTATTTTAAATATTTTTGGCTTCTTTTCTTTACATGACTATCTGTTAATGTGTTTTCTACCTTAAACTCAGCATATCATCTGAAACTCTGGTCAACCTGATCATTTCACTCATTTTAATGTAACAAATAAATTAATGAATTTGATCGGCATTTTCTTGAGATAGCCTCTCCCAATGTAGCTCAGGTTAGCAGGGAAGTCACTGTGTAACCTAGGCTGGCTTTGTAAAGCAATCAACCTGTCTCTACCTCCTGACACTGGGATTATCAACATACTCAGTTTGATCTACATCTTAGTGATTTGCTTTAAACTGCACAGGTAATTTTTGTTGTTGTTGGGTTTTTTTTTTTTTTTTTCGGTCTTTTTGAGACAGGGTCTCATGTAGCCACAGCTGGCCTGGAACTCGCTATGCAGACCAGGCTGACCTTGATCTCACAGAGATCTGCCTGCCTCTGCCTCCTGAGTGCTGGGATTAAAGATGTACGACACCATGCCCAGCTCATGCACAGGTAATTTTTTTTCAAATAAATAATTTACTGAGAATTTTATACATGCGTATAAGGTGATTTGGTCAAATCCATGCCCACTCCTTCCCCTTCAACTCCTCCCATATCTAACCATTACTTTTTTCTGACAACTTCAAGTACTCTTTCTTCTTCTTTGATTTATTTATTTTAATGGGGCTTTTGGCTACTCTAACATTCCTGCTTCTCAAGAGGTAACCCTAAAATATTTTAAGGATTAGATACAAGCTCCCAAATACTTTTGACATTTTTGGCCTTTGGAACAGAGTATGTTGTTAAGAGCCCCAAGGACATTTTGACTTTTAGTCAAGAAACTGGCTACTTTTCTTTGGAGTCTTTTTACCCTAACTGCCTAGCCAATTCCTACCTCCTATTCTTATCACACCATCCTCTGAAGAGGTTACCCAAATTGCCAATACGGAATAGGGATGCAGACCGCTCTGGCTTCTATCATGCTGAACAGGGATGCAGGTTGAGGCAATTGGAGTATCCCTTCAGTGTCTCTATCTAAAAGACTCCAAAATTGCATAACTCTTGTCTCTAAGGGGAGAAGAAAGTCCTGAATCATGAATAGATGTGAAGGAGAAGTAAAGGCAAGAGTAATTAGCATTACAAGTTCTAGACAGGGAACTAGAAAAAAGTCAGAACAGGACTACACATTCTACTCAGCAGCCCCTAAAATTTTTCCAAAATAGACTATATAAGAGGCACTAAACAAACCACAACAAATTTGGAAAAATTGAAATAACACCATGTACCCTATCTGACCCCTTAGATCTTCCAAGACTGGACTCTAGAGTGATGGATTCAGGATTTGCTTTCAGGTATTTTGATAGCTGTTGGAATGGTTAGAATCAATGTCAGTTCCCTCTCAAAGGCTTCTAGATAGGGGGGGAAAACAAATTTATCCATCATTTTAGAATGACAGCTTGTTGCCTCCCTTAGCTACAAGTGGGCACTACAATATTGGAGACCTAGATTTGAAGTCTTACATCCAAGGAGCACTTTCTTGTTAGGAACAAAATCATCAATGAGAAATAATTGTCTGAATAACTTTTTATATAGACTTAAACCTAAGGTCTGGGAACTGTAATCCCTTGAACTTTTTTTTTTGTCTTTTTGAGACAGGGTCTCCCTGTAGCCCCAGTTGTCCTGGAACTCACTATGTAGACCAGGTTGGCCTTGAACTCACAGAGATCCGCCTACCTCTGCCTCCCAAGTGCTGGGATTAAAGGCCTGCACCACCATGCCCAGCTCCCTTGAACTGTTAAAGAAATATACTGATGACTTTACTCTTTTGTTATACTTTCCTTTTGGGTGTTTAAGACCACAGAGTTGGCCCAAATAAATCAATTTATTTTTACACTTAAGGTCCTTTGAGGATCTGTTCCTCGGGGTCACATGGGCTTGGGAGGAACCCCTGGCTCCTTTCTTTTACCAGTTACATCTATGTGAAGATAAGTTAAAGGTATGCACAGGTAATTTTTAATACAGAAAACAAGGGCATTTAATCTATGTTACATGTGTATGACCCATATCTCTTTGGAAGGATTCAGTAAAAGAAAACAAAATATAGTTTGACAATCAGGAAGAAGAACGATTCCATCACAAGGAAATGTTGTAATCCTAGCTGCTGTAGGCAGAGAAGGAGTTTCTAGAGAGAAGCAAGATACAGCTGCTGTGGTTTCAGTATAATTCCTCTTTGTTGAAACTCGAGTAGAGACTTATTTCCTGAAAGAAACAATGTTGGGAGATGGGGCGCACTAGGAAGTGTAAGGCCAAAATGGAGGGATTCTGATGAACAGAATAATACCATCTGCTGGGACTGAGGTAGTCCTTGCTGGTGGAAGCCTGGGTTAGTTGCCACAAGGGCAGATTGTTATATAGTAAGTTGTCTACCTCAGATTTCTCTTGCCTGCTTTGTTACCATGTCATCTCTCTTTGCGTGTTCCTGTGTGTCCTTCCATTTTTCTTTGCTTAAAATTTGTTACACTTATTGGGGCTGGAGAGATGGCTCAGCAGTTAAGAACACTGAATGTTCTTGCAGAAGACCCGGGTTTGAATCCCAGCACCCACATGGCAGGTAACAACTGTCTGTAGCTCCAGTTCCAGGAGATCCGACAGCCTTTTCTGTCCACCGTGGGCATTGCATGACACGGGTGCACTTACCTACATGCAGGCATAGCACTCATACACATAAAATAAAAATAATAAATAAAATATTAAAAAATTGTTACATTTACTTATTGTGTGTGCATACACAGCCATGTATAGGAGCGTGCATGTGCCATACTGAGTACATGTGGAGGTTAAAGGACAATTTGCAGGAGTCAGTTCTCTCCTTCCGTTGTGTGGATCTCAGGGATTCAGCTCAGGTCATCAGGCCTGGCAGCAAGTGTTTTTACCTTCTGAGCCATTTCAATGATCTGCTTTTCCATTTTCACCCATGAATTGAATTGAAACACAGAGTCCTCACCAGAAGCCAAGCAGATGCTGACACCCTGGAACTTCCAACTAAGGCCATTGACTATTAATTTCTTCATTCATCAGGTATTTACTGAGGGATTCCTCTATGACAAATACTATTTGAAGTCCTGGGAATATAGTGATAAGCAATAACAAAATCCCTGTCATCATTAAACTCACGTTCTAGTGAGAATTAAACATGAAGTCATATAAATCATATAATCACACATCTATAGTCAAATTAACGAATTAATACATAACATGATGTCAGTCATTATAGAAGGAAAATTAAGTAGGGTACTATGAAGTCCCTGGGAATAAAACACACCTGCATTCAAAGTCCTAGAAAGACTGATTAGATTTGGATGATTGTAGAAGGAGAGGCATGTCAGAGGTCGGGCTCAATTACAAGTTTTCTTGAGCACAGCCCCTTGAATAGACATTGTACTTCTCCGTGTGTGATCTAACATTGTTGTGGTATCTGGCAAAGCCTTTTGGAATGCATGAACAGACCCCCAGCTTCAGCCAACCCCAGTGCTAAGAAGGTTATCAGATAACATTGCAGGACTACAGCAGAGGTTTTCTCACTTTGATGTAACCCACTTATCTGATATTTCCACCAATGTATTTGGAAAGCCTGATGATTTATGACTTTCTCTGTTCTGTTACTATAAAAACTTGATGAAACTGCTATCACATTGAAAGATGGAATTTGAGGCGACCCTAATCTGTATCTCTGGGGCATGGTCACAAAGAAAACAAGAATTAGAAATGGCCAGGCATTTTAGGGCAGGAGACCCCAAAGTGAGCAGTTCTAAATTTTGTCCTTGGTCAGAAGATGGAAATGTCATCTGTTTTGTCTTGACCAGAGGCCAGGAAGGCCAGAAGGGACTGCTGGTTCCTCATCTTGTTCTTCATTATCTTTCTTCCCCTTCAACATGATTTGAGTGCCCCAGGAGACTACACCTGAGGTCATGATCCCAACTGAGAGACACCAGGACACCTCATGACCAGGTCAACTAGCCTTACCAGCTCATATCCCCATGCTTTATCCCAATTTCTCCTCTGAAAAAACCTCAAGGCTAACAACTCCATCATACTTCATTTTCTGGGAACTCTCCTGCCGTACAAGAGTTCAGCCTCCTTTATTCTCTCTCTCTCTCTCTCTCTCTCTCTCTCTCTCTCTCCTCCCTCCCTCCCTCCCTCTCTCCCGTCCTTCCTTCCTTCCTTCCTTCCTTCCATCCTTCCTTCCTTCCTTCCTTCCTTCCATCCTTCCTTCCTTCCTTCCTTCCTTCCATCCTTCCTTCCTTCCTTCCTTCCTTCCTTCCTTCCTTCTTTCCTTCCTCTTAAGCTCTCACCTGAAACCCTGTATAAAACTCACCTTCTCATTATCTTAGAATTTCATTCTTGGAGTTTTCAAGGCAAAAATACCTAGAAACTAGTAACCCGGAGTTGCTTTGCTGACTATTCATCTTTCTTGGATCCTATAATCCCAATTTGTGTTCATCTGAGGTGAGAAAGTCTCTATTGTTCTGAGACCCCCATTTTTCTCATATCAACCACTCATATTTAAACACTCTTAGCCCTTTTGAGGTAAGAGCTGTGTTCCTTGCATTGACAGTAATGACATAGCATCTGGGGTGTACTGGGGCGTAACTGTCAACTTGATGCAACCTAGAATCATCTGGGAAGAGAGACTTAATGAGGAATTATCTAGGTCAGGTTGGCCTGTGTTTTCTGATTTTTATCTTATCAGATATAATTTCAGTCGAGGCATCTTAAGAATCAACCTGTAATCTCTCTTATTAAATGAGAGAGAAAGTGGGGAGTTGTGGGAGGTTCTTTGGCAATCTTTTGAGAAATGTAAACATCTTAGATATTCATCAACTGATGAATGGATAATGAGAATATGGTACATTTAAAGGGAGGTGAGAAATAGATGGAGGGTCAGAACTAGATCGAGAACTATTTGAGACTGGCTGCTGCTGAGTGAGGGAGAGTATGACTTACATACGACCACTGGATAGACTGACTAGATTCCAGTGGGCACTCTTACACTGAAGAATATTTGGGTACAAACACCTGAATGAATAGGACTCAGCAAGTATGGCAGAATGCATAGGTTCAGTGGGGGGGGGGCATGGATGGGGGAGGGGGTCTGGATGTGAGTGGGAAATATTATGTGAAATTTTCAAAGCTCAATAAAAATTAACAAAAATAAATAGAAACAACAAAAAACATAACAAAACAAAAAATAAAATATGGGAAAATTATTAAAAAAAGAAAATATGGTGTATTTACACAATGGAATATTTTTAGCTGTTAAGAAGAACTTATGAAATTTATAGGTAAATGAATAGAATTGGAAATAATTATCCTGAGTGTGGTAATCCAGACTCAGAAAGACAAATGTCACATGTTCTCTCTCATAAGTAGATGTTAGCTTTGAATCTTTTCATACGTATGTTTCAATTGGAAAATCCACAGAGGTCATAGAACTAGTAAGGGACCATTGGAAGTGACATAGAATGCAGTGATATGAAGAGGAAAGAGAAATTATGGACTAGGATGTGTAAATGAGATGAGGAATCAGAAGGCAGGGCTGAGGCCGTAGTGTGGGGAGGGATAACTGACACTAAAGTCAGGATACGTTTTCCCTCCTCAATTAAACCTCTCATCACAGGCACACCCAGAGGTGTGTCTCCTACATGATTCTAGATCCAGTCAAGTTGACAATGAAGATGAACCACCAAAGGCTCCATGCTCTCCTTCACATTGAAAGCTATTCCTTATTTTCTCCATTTCCACTGTCTCCTGTTCTTCACATTCCTTCTTAAATGCTCCCTCTTCTCTAAACCTTTCCACACTCATGTCTCCCTTCCCAGAAGTCCTCTAGCACTCATTGTATGCAACACACAGTGATGATTGACAAGCTACTGACATAGAAGTGACAGGATGCCAACAGGCTTAAGAACAGGATTCAATGCCTGGACATGTCTTCTGTTTATGACATCCACTTCCATCTTTTGTTTGATTCCCATTCTTCCCGTGGATCTCTAATCCTTTAAGAACCAACCTATACTAACAAGTATACTTCAAAACAGAGTCAATATTGTACCTAGACTTACGGATAAGTAGTTTGGCCACTTTAAACAGTTTGTACTTGTCTTTAAGAATCTTATGTAGAGAATACCAGAAATATATCAGGCAGCACCATGTTCATCAGAAGGTATAGGAAATGTTCACTGCGATGAACAATTAATGAAAAGTTACCGAAGTTGAGTGTTCAGAGTAAACAAGCAGTTCAGAAAATGAGTCCTACCTTAAATGTTACACACACTGACAAATTTCTACTTAATAGTTATGATTTAGAGACAAAAGATCCCTCACAGGCTCATGTGTTTGAACACTTGGTCTGCAACTGGTGGTGATGTTTGGGGAGGTTAGAGGCTTTGGATAAATGGATCACTGGGGGGTGGGCCATGAGATGTATAGCCTGCCCCCACTCTGGTTCTTTGTTTCCTGGTTCATTAAGGTATGAAGAGTTCCAGCCACATGTTCCCACCACCATGAACTCCGTATTGTTTTCTCACCATGATGGACTGTATCATTTCAAACTATGAAGCAATATAAATCTCCTTCCCTTAAATTGCTTCTATCGGGAATTTTGTTATTCAGATGAGAAAAATAATACAGTATTTTTTCCAGAAAAATACCAAAGAGTTATAGTATTACTTTGAAGTTAAGCTATGCAACCACTTGGTTCGTTGCCTATTCCTCCTGCATTTTAGAGGAACACAGAACAAGACAAGGAGTGTTTTCAATCTCTCTATCACCCTCTGATGTCATTCTTAATTATGGAAATGGCATCTGGTAGACTAGAGCAACCGTGGCAGGTGTAGAAGTGCCCTACTTATGCACACAAAGTGCTAATAAGGAAAGGTGGGAGTTCTGGTATTCTTCAAGTACTTTCAGTAAGACCCAAATTTTAACCCCGAAAGGGAAACTTTCCTCATTTAGTCTTTGATATAGTCACTCGTTTCTTTCCAATGTTCCAAATAATGGAGTCTTAATAAGCAGAAATGGTCCTGAGGGCCCTAGGACCAGGGTGTGGGCAAAGAGAGATGATACCAAATAAGTTCAGTTCATTCCTCGCCACACAAAACACATTCCTTTGGGATTAGTCTCATACCATTGGACTAAAGATAGATGTAACATTTATTCCTAGAACATTGTTTGGTTTACTATTGTTAAATTCTCCAAGCAAATTGGTTTTCCCAAGAGGTTATATTTGGAGATCACAAAAACAACCGTCTTCCTTGGACCAGTCCTACAAAACTTACTTCCCTCCTAGTCCTTCTAAATATGAATGCAAGCTCTGACTTTTACAGTGCACACACTTCAGCCAGAAAACTGTCCTACAAAACTTACTTCCCTCCTAGTCCTTCTAAATATGAATGCAAGCTCTTTTACAGTGCACACACTTCAGCCAGAAAACTATCATCCCCATACCTCTGTTTACATAAATATAGGTAAAAACACTGTACAAATTTAAAAACACTGGGCAAATGCATACTATTCTTATGGCTGTCAGGACCCCCTAAGAGGTAAATTTCTTCAATAATACTTAAGTTTCAATATTCAAAAGATAGAAGGATATTTGAAAGATTGTTTGGGTGATATCTTTGCCCATTTGCCTTGTGCCTCTGCTCTGTTACAGCTTTTGACATGCGTGCAGGTTCGTCTGCCTCACCTCTACCCTGACGTGTTATTGGAAAGAGACTGGCTCTTTGCTTGTTTTTACCTGTGAACCAAATGCTGGTCACTTTTTGGAAGTCCATTTAAACTTCAGAATTGCCACATTATAATTAATAAGAGGAAAAGTTGTTGTAAATGCACTGAGGTTCCTATGTGTGGGTCTCTGCATTTTTTATAGGATTCCATGGGGCTGTCCTCTTAGGTCTGTTGTGTGGCACAGAGAAACCTGTCTGTTCTAGTTACATTCTGTTGCTGTGACCAACAGTATGCCCAAAAACTACTCGTGGAGGAAAGGGTTTATGTCAGCTTACAGGTTACACTCCATCACTGAGTCAAGTCAGAATCAGAACTCAAGTAGGAACTTGAAGCAGAAAATCATGGAGGCATGCTGTGCAATAGCTTGCTTGCTGACACTTGCTTAACTTTCTTATACAGCAAGGACTACCTTCCCAGAGATTGGTGCCACCAACAGTGGGATGGGCCCACCTATATCAATTAACAATCAAGACAGTCTTCCACAGACATACCCATAGCCCAATGTGATCAGGACAATTCCTCTCTAAAGTGACTATAGACTGTGTCAAGTGGATAGTGAAAGCTAACTAGGACACTGTCTCTTAGAGAATCAAATAGACATACAACTGTTCTAAAAAGAGTACATTTTTAACTAATCAACATAGTATGCAGTTATTTTCATATAAATCCAAAATACTATGAGCTCCTGAATCAGATGTTAAAAAATCTTTTGCCCTTATGGAGCTAAATAACAGTAAAAAGTCGTCTAAGGCAGGGAGTCAGACATTGCTGATCTTGCAGAGGACCCAGGTTCAGTTTTCAGCACCTACAAAGCAGCTAACAACCATATGTCACTACTGTTCTGGGGGATCTAACATCCTCCCTGGCCTCCATGGGCACTGCACGCATGTGTTATACTTACATGCAGGCAAAATACTCATACTCATAATAGGACTGAACCAATTTTCAGAGTGTCAACTTTAGACTGCTTTTTAAAAAAGTTTTTTTATTTAAAAAATATTTTATTAGTATTGCTTTCTTTAAGAAGTAATGTGATTACATTGAAAGACTTTGCATAGGTTGGAGAATTTGGAAAGGGAGTGAATGACAAATTCACATACAGGAACAGTGACACATTTCACATTACTGATGAAGCCTGCTAGTACGATTTTGTCAGTATACAACATTCAAAAATTATAGTAGTCATAGAATTTTGAATTTATATTCTAAGATATAGTTACATATTTTTAGTTTGAAGATTATATCAGTTTAATTATTATAGTACTTTCCATTTCATTTTTTTAACTTCCTAGACTGTGATTTTTATCTCTAGAAGTTCTATTATGCCATAGGTGAAGTCTTACTGGGGCTGTAGAAGAGCAATAGAAAAATAATGGAAAACTTCTTGATGCCTGGTTATAGGAGAGGTCCAACATCAAGAACTGGATACCCACGACCATGTATGGAGGGAGGACCACAGCTGGGCTTCAGGGTAGTTGGAAAGTCCATTCCAGAGAATCAGTCCTCCCAAGACCAGAGTCTGCAAATTACAGATGCTTCCCTCGTCCCCAGCATAAGAGGCAAAGTCTTTGGCATGCACAACCTGGGACTCAGGGGAGGGGGCTGTGGGGAAGTTAGTCACTCGGAGAAGATTGAAATTGCTGCCCAATATCAGAAAGTCCTACTCTGATCCACCATCAGTCTACTGCCAGAGGAATGTGGAACTGGGGCTCATGGTAGTGGTCCAAAGCTTCAGGCTCATTGGAGGGGATGACAGCTCAGGCACACAGGAGGAGATCACAACTCTAGCTCAGGGGAGAGGACCACAAGTCAGCTCATACGAGGGCCCACAGCTTGAGTTCACAGAAGACCACAATTGTGGCTCATGGTGTGGTGGGAAAGGAACTACTCCAACTCCCAGGATGATACTTCAGCTCTAGCTCTCAAGAGAGGACCATTGCTCCAACTCCCAGGGTCTGACCATAGCTCCTGCTCATGGGGCAAGGAGGGGGACCACAGCTCCAGCTTACAAGAGGGGACCACAGCTCCTGTTCATGAGAGTAGACCACAGCTCCAGTTTATAGGAGGGGACCACAGCTCCAGATTATGCTTTTTAAGATAGCATAAAAAGTCATGACCTTCACTGTTGGTCATGTATGACTGGAGTGTGAGTAGTCAGTAGTAACAAACTTTAGTCAAGCATCAGCCTGTGGGATCTAAATCCACCCACACTGTTGTATAGCTGCTTCCTCTGCACTGAATATGATCATTGCTATCTTGAATCAGAGTAGCTATGATCACCAACATGGGACACCCCTCTCCCCTGAGCTTAGGTCTATTGGCATTCTCTCATGAAGGAAGGGAGAGGCTGACAAGCTCACCAGACTCTGACATTCACAAGCCTTTCCCTGAGGGTATACAAGCTTCAAACAATTGTTTGGGGGAATGGAAGAGGACTATTTAGTGGTGCCCTTTTTGTGAGTCACTCATGCTGTGAGTGGAACTCTTTAGTGGTAGAGCTGCCTTTGAGTCACCCATACTTTAAGTAACCCACTAAGTTCATTGATCCATCAACCTGGAGTTAGAGCTGGGCAACACCCTTTCTTTGATCTATCGCTGCCTTCTCTGTGAGAAAACATTTCTTCATGTCTCTGAAGGGAAAGTAATGTGTCACACACTTTCATATCACAGAATTAGCATCACTATCATGCAGAGACTAATAATAGCTCTTACAGATGTCAGCATTAATGTTAGAACCTTTTCTGCCTGCTATAGGAGAGAAAATGAAACTAATGTCTCATAATGTATCTACTGTAATCCATGCTCTCTTTCAAAGTTCATAGCACATAATAGGTGTAGAACGAATAATTTTGGGAACATTAATTTAGTACACGTAGTGTCTAAGATCATGCCTTGAATTGTCTAAGATCATGCCTTGAATTCAAGTTTTTGGATCCCAGGGAAAAGCCTTGTTTTCAACTTTCTCTCTAAATATTAACATATCATCTCTTAATCCTTTTCATTCAGAGGGTTTTTAAAAATATTTTATTATTTTTATTTTATGTGTATGAGTGTATTGCCTGCATGTATGTGAGTGCACCCATGTCATGCAATGCCACGGAAGTCAGAAGATGGCTTTGGATTCCCCTGGAATTGGAGTTAAGGATGGTTCGTAGCCGCCATGTGGGTGCTGGGAATCGAACCCGGGTCCTCTGCCCTGGCCTCCCATTTCCCACCTCAATTAACCCTTACTACTCTATTTGACCCCTTTTCCTCTTTATATCACTGCATTCTATCTCCTCTTCCAGGAAGCCACCCCAACCTTGACTGTTTGTTTCCTGACCTCTTTGAATTTGTCAATTGAATGATATATATCTAAGAATTCAAACTAGCATCTAGCTATGAAAGAAAACATGTGACATTTCTCTTTCTGGGTTATATCTCACTGAGGATGGATTATTCCCAGCTCCATCCATTTAACTGCAAATGTTATGATTTCATGTTTTTCTACAACTGAATAATATTCTATTGTGTAAATGTACCATACTTTCATTATCCATCAATTGATGGACATCTAGGTTGCTTCCATTTCCTGGCTATTGTGAAAGAGGCAACAATGAATATGGATGAAATACAGTAGAATGTAGAGTTTGGGGGTATATGTTCAAGAGTGGTATGTCTGGTTCATACGTAGATCAATTTCTAGCTTTTTGAGGACTCTCCACACTGATTTCCAGAGCGGCTGCACCAGTTTGCACTCCCACCAGGGGTGGGTAAGAGTTCCCCTTCCTCATAGCCTTGCCAACACTGGTCATTGTTTATATTTTGGATTTAACCATTCTGAGTGAGGTTAGATAAAAATAGCAAAGTGATTTTAATTTGCATTTCCCTGATGACTAAACGTTTTATTAAGTATTTCTCAACTATTTGTAAGTGGATTCCCTCTTGAAGCTGTTGATTAGGGGTCCCACAGACCCTCAAACAATACTGGTCATTGCCTCTGCTCTTGGTTACCCATAAGAACTTGACTGTAAGACGCTATTGCTGAAGACACTGCAGACATGAGCCATAAGGAGAACAAGGAGAAATCAAGCTGGTGCTGATTTCAAAGCTCCATCTCTAATGGCTAGCTCTCATAGGGCTGGAAGGTGCTCTGCATGAACTGAAAGAGAAAAGTAATCATCTACTTTGCCCAGCTGTGAATCCTGTGTGATTCAACAACTGACCTGGTAAGATATGGCCTGTGGTACAACAGTGGCATGAATATTTTGGGATTATCCAATCACTTTCTAATTGGATTTAAGGCCCAATTAATAAGATGGAGTCCATTTCCGACGTTGATATCAGGCCTAGAAACGTGTGGCTAGATGGGACACAGGCCATAGGGGAGAGCCTAATACTATTATTCTGCTAAATAGGTAGCGTATTGAAGCCATTCCTAATGACTTATTGTCATACCCATAGATTAATGCATGTCTCAGCTCTCAGAAGAGAATCTTCCTTATGTAGCAGATGGTAATTAACATAGAAACCCACAACTGGCCAATTTGCAAAGAATAAGAGACTTTAGAAAGCTTGTCTCTGGAATTGGACACCCATATCAAACTTTTGCCTCCCAAGTCTTGGGAATTATTGCAGAAGATGGGGTGGAAAAACTGTAAGATCCAGAGATGGTGGATGACCACAGGGAAAGAGCTTTCCAGACAGCTGGTCAGTTACTCAGAGGAATGCACAGCAAATGGTGACAGCATGCACATGACCCAACTAAACTCAAGCCAGACCAAATCCCAACATTGAAGTGGAAAATGAGATAAGAAACCCCAACCCAACCTGAGGAAATATTGGAAGATGATGGCTGCTGGGATGGGCAGAGTCAGGCCCCAATGATGGACCCACACTAAAGGACATTTGGGGATACAAATTTGATTTTATAGGCATATATATATATATGAATGATAGAGTATATGAAATTGGGCTAGGAGTAGTAATGGAGGTCCAGATAGGTAAGAGTGTCTAAATATGACAGAATATATTGCATGAAATTAGCAAAAATTCAATTAAAAATACCAACCTTCATCACACTGTACCCTAGGGAGTTTTAAGTATAGTGTGTGCACACTTCAAATATCTGAAGTTTATTGAATGTAATTGATGTCCCAATAAAGGCAGTCTTTAAAAACTGAAAGGGTATTGCTGAAAAGAATGCTTGAATGAAAATGTGAATAAGAGGAGACAGACAGTCCTGCAGGAATCTGTGGCAGTGTGCTAGATAGAAAAGAACAACTGGGAAGAGAATACTGTGTCCTGAGGTGCAAGAATGTGTAGTTGTTTGGAGGTAGAGCAAGGAGGTTGGTGCGCTTAGGACAGAGTAAGTGGGGGGCAGGAGAGTAGGTGAGTAAGGTTGCAGTCATTGGGTCTGCAATGGAGGGAACAAATCTAAGTCTTATGAGACCTTGAATTCTACCTTGACTTTTCATTCAGCAAGCAATCATGGTGCTTTGAACAGAGAAATGACAAAACAGCTCTCTAACATGACTACTCTGGTGGCTATGTTAAGAATAAACCACAGGGGGGACGGGAGTAGGAAGGTAGAACATGCGGGAGACTTAATCACTTGTGATGCTGGCGGCTTGGACCAGGTCACCAACACAGGAGGGAGGGTGGTTTCTTCTGGTAACACTTAGGAACAGTACTGTTCATTAGATCATTTACATGAGCGATACATTGCCAATGGTTAGAACAGTGATGAAGGGGCTTGCTTTGGGGATGTTCGCTGGTTTTGAGAAGGGTCTTACTATGTAGCCTAGGCTGACCTTCACCTCACAGTCGTGCTTCAGTCTCTCAACTGTTGGCATTATATGAGTGCACCAACTATGCCCAACCTTAGAACAATGATTTACTTTATTTTATTTATTATTTTTATTTTGTGTGTGTGTTTTGCGTGAATGTGCGTTAAGTACACCTGTGTCGTGCAATGTCCAAGGAGGTCAGAAAAGGGCATTGGATCCCCTGGAACTGGAATGATAGACATTGTTAGTTGCCATTTGGGTGCTGGGAATGGAGCCCAGATCCTCTGTAAGAGCCACCAGTGCTCTTAACAGCTGAGCCATCTTTCCAGTCCCAGAATAGTGATTTTTTTGAAGCTGAAGGGGTTGAGTAATGGAAAACAATTTGATCTCGTAGTTACGAATAAGCACATATTTTATTTATATATAACAGTAAAATGCTACTTGTTTAAAACTATTTTCAGCTAGATATGATAACAGTTATCTCCAATGACTCACATATCATGTAAAATTCAGCTCTATTTATAATCATTTTTCTGTTGCTTATTAGAAGGCAATTCCATACTTTAGCTATTTTTTGTACACATACTGGGCATTTGCTTCATGGACAAAGAGAAGCCCTAGACCAATCATTCTTTGGTTGCCATATTGAACGTGTTTTTTGTGGAAGAGACTCCTTCAGAAACTACAATAGGTTTGCAAGGTCTTGCTCCAGCTCTAGCAATGCCCCTTCATGGAGCCAGAGACTCTAGTACTAGTTGAGCAGTGCTTCTTCTGCAGAGGTGTATGTTATAGGCACCATTCATCTAAACTTTTAGTTCAACTTCAGACCCCTGCTTCCCAACTCCAAAGACAGAAACTGCTTATTGCAGTTCCTCCTCCATGAAAATTTTATTTCGCATTTTTGCTTTAAAATTTACCTACTGAACGCTGTTACATCTATCAGTTCTTTGTATTAAATTTCCCCTTTCACATTATCTGTGATATTTAGCTCGTAACTGAACGCTGGTTGAACTGGCAATTAGAATCTATATTGTCCTGTGAAACAGTTCTTCAAAGACAGAGATTTGACAGTAGTTTGGTACCTCTTTGGGCTGAAAATCAGTATTGAGTTCCTGGCACAGGAAACAAGATGCTAGAAACTTATGGAATACAGTGGAATTACACTTATCAGTTACTAATTGTGATTGATTGGACCCGTGTGCCTATGAAAGCAGATACAAGGGTCTAAGTGTCTCCAGTACTGAATCTCAAATCATGGTTGTTGAACCCTGAAAGAGCCTCTAATTTTGCAACCACAAGGCCAATGTTTTCAAAACTTCAACACAGGATTTAATTATATTGGTTGCAGAAGCGTAGCCTCTCCACGTTTCTCGTGTGAAAATGTGGACACTCATGTGGAAAGAATGATACCATAACAATGAGTAAACCTGGACTTAGGTGAGAATGAGAAACCTGAACCCTTGACCATCTTGGGCCTCCCTCAAAGTGGAAATAGTCTTTTATATCAGCAATCTAGTTTTGCTTGCTTGAAGACCCTGTAATAACTTTACTTAGGGCCTATTCTCCTTTAAACCTACCCTAACAGCTCCTGGTTGTTTCTAGAAGCATAATTAAGAGTTCAGTCTCAGCATTTGGCAGAATTTGACCTGGGAGGAAATAGTTTACACACTAAGGCATTTGGAAGGTTTTACTAATTCAAATAACTTAAACTGGTGGATTGGACACAGAATGCCTTCTAGGTGGAACAAAAAATGCAATGAGTATAATGCTAATTGGTTCCAAGTCATTTATCCAAGTACTCTTGCCACATATTCTGGGTCACAGGTGGAAGTCTTTAAGAGTTTACTTGGTGGATTGACTGAAGCTTCAGCTGTACATATGAGGTGTGGATGTTCAATGTTCCCCCAGTTTAATGTGGAAGAACAAAAGGTTCAGAGAAACAGGAACAATGAAGTTTATCATTTGTGAACTACCCTTTCTGCTTGTACCTCATCCCCTTCTAGGGTCCGGGTAGCAACTTGCTCTTGAGGCGGTGAGAAGCACATTTATGTAAGGAGCAACGGCATCCTTGGAAAGTGAAGCTATCCACTTCCCACTGTGGCAGTGGGAGACGCTACCACTGAAGTGGACTGGCTAACATCAGTGAGGATGTTGAGATCCTGGGGTAAACAAAGCCATTAGGTACGCACATAACCTATGATAATGTAGATGTTTTTATGGTTAATGGACAGCAGGAAGAAGTTAATGACCAGCATATTTCTAAATAGGAACACAAAGTAGTTGCTAATTGATATTTGGGAAATAAAGAAGCAATCCACTACAGTTTGAGGATGTAAAATGAAAAACTCCAGTCCTGGTGGACTTTGTTCACTTTAATGAAGTCACTGTCTTTCAACCAGTGTTCATACACACTGAAGCCTGTTCAGAGTCCTTTGGATTAGCAGTCAGGCAACTTGAGAGTGGTCCCTGTGACTGTACCATGAGCACACATTTTAAATTTTTTCTCAATAATTCTGCAAAGGGAATTGTGGCTACTTAGTGAAGTCAGTATTCACAAGGGGAAAGGAAAGCCCAGGTCTCTTAGGGACTACTTAACATTGTCTTTTGGAGTCCATTCAAAGTGGGGCTTATAAGGGTCAGGTAATATCTAGAATTTGGTTGACTTTGCAATTTCACTCACCTCATCACTAGCTGACTCCTAAATATAAAATTGAAAAGGCTACTATCAGCTGACCGAGTCTCCACACTCGATTTATGCCTGTTATTCCAAGAGCCAAGTGAATCACTATGGAATCTCTTTCCTTTAAGAACAGTAAGTTCTTATTCTTATCTAGAATAACAGTAAATCCTTATTCCCATCTGTTCACAGTTCTTATTCCTATCTGGCTTACAGATTTGTTCTATATGAAAGGATCTTCTAGAAAGATGGTAGATTTTAAATTTGTAAAGGGAGAGACTTCAACCGAAACTGCTGTTCTAGATAGAGTTTTTACTTGGATAAAGCAACACGACTCCCTGATACTTGGCATGCAGCTACAGAGCTGCTAAATGGTTTTTCTCTCCATACCAATTTGGAACAAGCAACAGAAGAAAATGGTTTTGTCTGGTATCACTGACAGACCCGCTTCACAGACCAGCCTGAGGCTATGCAAACCCTTCTGCTCTCTACCATAATAGAGTCTACAGAGATCTTAACTCTCTTCATAGTCCATCCAACACCACACCGGGGAAGGAGCAGATTCACAGCCATAGATGATATCATTTTGTGTGTAGATGTTAGGAAAGTTCTACCTAGAGTGTATCCTGGTATAATTGACCGAAAAGAGTTATATTAGTTTCTTATTACATATCTCCTATAACATATTGCCACAAGAGTAGTTGCTTACATTTATTGTCATAAGTTCAAAATCAATGCAATTATTTTCAGAGGTACCAAGGGAGCAGTTTCTAGCTTTTGGAGACTGCCTGCATTTCTTGGCTCATGACCTAACCTTCACATCACTACAACATCTTACTTCCATCATTGCATCTCCTACTCGTTACCCTGACCCTCCTCTCTCTCTCCTTGCAAGGGCCCTTGTAGTAACAGGCCTGCTGAGATAATCCAGGATAATTTCCCTGTCTCTAGATCCTTATCCTTAATTTAATCATATACAGATGTCTCTTTTATTATGTAAGGTGACATATTCACAGGTTTGGGGAATTAGGGTATGGGCATCTTTGAGGGTAGAGAAGGGACATTGTCCATATTATCAGAGCACAGCATTATTAAACTGTCCACAGAATTACTCATGTGTAAATACTAAATAAGCTAAGTTTGAAAGTTGCCAGATAGAAGGAAAGACCTGACTCTGTTAAAATTGCCAGAGACATAAAAGAGAAGAAAAAAGGAAGTTTTATAGATTAAAGGATATTGGTAAAATTTGATGACTTACAAAACACACATAAAGATTTTTTGACAGAAAGTTTGGATAGTTAATAATTTTAATGGATTCTTGGGACTGGATGATGCAGGCCTCCCTTGAAATAGTATGAGTTTGGTTTCAGACCACCCCAATAAAGCAATACTGCAATAGAACGGGTCACACAATTTTTTGACTCCTGGTACACATAAAAGTTACATTTATACTAATCTGTGGTCTATTAAGCATGCACTAGCATTATGTCTAAAATGTAAAAACCTTAATTTAAATTATTGTTTAAGCACGCTAATGTTCATCTGAGCCTTTGGTTAGTTGTTATTTTTCCCTCATGGTGGGCTTTGCCCAGATTTTGATGACTGCTGACTGATCAGGATGGGGTTGCTAAAGGCTGCAGTGGTGCAGTAATTTTTTAGAATAACAGAACAGTAAAGTTGGTCGCACTGATTGACTTTTCCCTTCATAACTTTCTGTAGCATGCAGTCCTATTGTACAGCCTTTTAACCACAGTGGAAACCAGTCCACACTTCCAAACTTTGCCCGTGCTGTATCAGTGAAGCTTATAGAATATTCCAGCACCTTCATTGCCACTTCAACAAATTTTACAGCATCTTCAGCAGGACTACATTTGCTATGAAGAAACTACTTTCTTTGTTCAGCCATAAGAAGCAACTCTTTATTCCCTAAAGCTTTACCATGAGTCAAGATATGAGTCATGTCCTGAGGTTCCACCTCTATTTTTAGTTCTCTTGATATTTTTATCACATCTATAATAACTTACTCCACTGAAATCCTGTAACCCTCAAAGTCATCCATGGGGTTGCAGTTCATTTCTTCCAACTCTGGCTAATGTTCATATTTTGACTTTCTTTCTTGAGTTGCATGTGTTCTTTTTAATGTTATTTTATGTGTATGAATGCCTTATCTGCATATTTTTAAGTACACTCATGCCATGCAATGGTCCTGGAGGTCAGAAGAGAGCATTGGATTCCCTGGAACTGGAGTTATGGTCAGTTGTTGGCCGTCATGTGGATGCTGGGAACCAAACCCTAGTCCTCTGCAAGAGCAGCCAGTGCTTTTATCCACTGAGCCGTCTCTCCAGCCCCCTATGTGTGTTTTTAATGGCACCTGTAATGATGAAAATATTCCAGAAGTTTTTAGTTCTTTCATTCAAATGTATCAAAGGACTAAAATATCTACAGCAGTTATACCTTCCAAAGGTACTCCTTAAACAATAGGACTTGAAAGTCAAAATTATTCCTTGGTCATTACCAGGCACAAAAAGGACACTAATCTTTTCACACCTCTCCAGCAGAGCTCTTGATTGACCAGGTGCATTGCCAATGGACAGTAATTGTTTGAAAGGAATGTATTTTTTTTTTTTTTACTGTGCAGTAATTCTCAACAGTGGGCTTAAAATAGTCAATAAACCATATTATAAACAGATGTATTTCCATCTGGGCTTCTTAGTCATAAGAGCCCTAGAGTTTTCTTTAATGATAAATGAGAATTGACTTCAACTTAGTGATAAACTGAATTACCCCCAACAAGAGAGTTAGCCTGTCCTGTGAAGCTTTGACTATATGTTTTGACTTCTCCTGCCTACATATGTAAGTCTAGGTGGCATATTCTTCCAATATAAAACTAGTTTACACAGAGATTCAGTGTTAAGTACAGCATCTTCATCAGTTATTTTAGTTATATCTGGATAAACCTGCTGTGCTGACTAGCTTTTATATCATCCATGATGAAATGCCTGATACAAACAGCTTAATAGAGGAAAGATTTGTTTTGGCTCATGGCTTCAGATGGTTCTGTCCATGTTGCTTGACCTGTATGCCTAGGCAGAATATCATGGTGATGAGAACGTATGGTGAATGCTTCTGGATCATGAAGGCGGTATACAAGAAAGGGCCAGGGAAGATAGAGCTCCTAACACATGCCTCTTGTGACCTACTTCCTCCAGTGAGATTCCTCCTCCTGCCTTTCACCACTTTACAATAATGTCATCATATTATGAATCCATCAAGAGATTAACCCACTCATTAGATCAGAACACTCAAACTCTCACTATTTAATTGTCTCTGGAAATGCTATCACAGACACACCCAGAGATGTGTCTCACAAATCCCCTAGGTATATCTTAATCCAATCAAGTTGACAGTCAAAATCAGCCATCACACATCAGTACTTAGTGCATCATGTTGCACATTTATAATAAAGATGCAGCTTCTTTCTTTAAACTAGTGTTCCAACCTTTGCTAATTTAAACTCTACTTCTGTAACTTCCTCACTTCTCTCAGCCTTTGTAAAATTGAAAGATATTAGGAATGGCTGTGGATTAAGTTTCAGAGAAAGATTTGCTCTTCTACTGAGACCACTAGACTTTTTCCACATTAGCAATATGCCCATTTTGTGTGTTCATTAGCATAACACTTTTAATCTCCTTCAAGAACTTTTCTTTGCATTCACAAAGTGGCTAAAGTGATAGTTGATTTTAATTGTCAATTTGACATCATGTAGAATCCTCAATGAGGAACTCTTTAGGTTGCCTGTAGGCATGTCTGTGGGAGACTTTATTGGTTGTGTTTATTGAGGTTGGAAGGCACAACCACTGTGGGTGGCACCATTCCTAGGAAGGAGATTCTGATCTGTACGAGTGGGAAAAGTGGCCCAAGTACTAGCATGGACGCACTCATTCTCTCTCTGTTACTGACTGTGGGTGTGACTTCTGCTTCAAGAAGTTCCTGCTCCCTTGGCTTTCCCACAGTGATGGATTGTAACCTGCAATTTTGAGTTAAAATAACACCTTTCTCTTCTAAGTTGCCTTTGTCAGGGTATTTATCACAGCTACAGGGAATGAAATGAAGACAGATAACTAACTGGTACAAGAAGCCTAAATTTCAGCTTAGCTCAGCTGTAGATGTGTCTACCCCACTATACCTAATAATTTCTATCTTTTGACTAGAAGTGGGAAACATGTGGTTCTTCATTTCTATTGAATACTTAGGGGCCATTCTGGAGTAAATTGGCCTAACGTCAGTATTGCTGTCCCTGAGGACAGAGGGGTGGTCCACTCAGCATTCAGACATTCGTAACATTTTATTAAGTTTGCTGTTTCATATGGATGGCATTCTTGGAGACTTCAAGCAATCATGGTAATAGCAAGGTCACTGATCACAGATCAATAAAACTTGATCATACAATAATACTGAAAAGCTTGAAATTTTACAAGAATTACTAAAATAAGACAAAGAGATGGGAAGTGAACACATGCAATCATGAATTTGACACTGATAGACTTGCTCCATGCAGGGCTGCCTTAAACCTTCAATTAGAAACAGCAACAACAACAAAAATGGCTGGAGAGCTGGTTCCGCAGTTAAGAGCACCGACTACTCTTGCAGAGGGCACACACGTTCGATTCCTAGCACCCACATGGCAGTTAACAACGGTCCATAACTCTAGTTCCAGGGGATCTAATACCTTCTTCTGACCTCTGTAGGCATTACATGACACAAATACACTTACATATTGTAATCAATACATTCATACACATAAAATAAAAATAATAAACACAATATTAAAAAATAAACCCACAAAGCACGGTGGCTCATGCCCTTAGTTCTAGCACTTGGGAGGCAGAGACAGGCAGCTCTCTGAGAGATAGAGCCCAGCTTGATCTACATGGCCAGCTGGGGCTACAAGTAGACACTGTCTCAAAAAACAACAAAAAACTAAACACATGCAAAACAAAACAACTCCCCAATATATTTTCAGAACATGATGAAGTGAGACATACCTTTGTATTAGTATCAATTTCCCTTACTGGGAGTGTGTATAGTGGTAAAATAAGAAATGTTTGTTGTTTTAGGTGGTTTCACACTGAAGTATTTACAATGATGTGGAAGATTACATGTGTGCATATGTCTGTTGTATACATGTGGACAGAATGAAAGGATAAAGAATTCTAGGTGAAGAAGGAATAAATTCATTATATTGTTGTTGAGACTTTTTGTAGGCATCTGTAAAGTGCTTGCCTCACAACACAAGGACCGAAGTGTGCTCTCAAGAGCCCCCATAGAAAATCCAGGTATAGGGGCTGGAGCGGTTAAGAGTACCAGTTGCTCTTGTAGAGCACCTAAGTTCCCAGCACCCACATAGTGGCTAACAACTGCCCTTAACTCCGGTTCCAGGGGAGTCTGATGCCCCTTTCTGACTTCTGCAGGCATTGCACAATATGGATGCACTTACACACATGTGTACTCATACATACAAAATTAAGAAAGAATAAATAAACTTTTTTTTTTAAGCCAGATGTAGTGGCATGTGCTTGTAATCTCAGCACTGGGACAAGGAGACAAGCAGATCCCTGGGGTTCACTTGTCAGCCAATCTGGCCTACTTGTCAAGCTCCAAGCCAGCAGGGACCTTGTCTCAAAGAGGTGGGTACACATTTCTGAGGATGACACCCAAGCCTTCCTCTGGCCTACACATGCAGACTCACAGATATACATACACATGCAGGTGCACACACACACATGTGCATTAAAAAATTAAGATACAAAATACAAAGTTGATATCCATACAGATTCTTTGAATAGCAGAAAGATTAAAAGAGGATGTTAAATTAATATTTCATACAATATATTTGATAATTTTGATAAAATAATTTCTTCAAAATATATCTTACTAAAATATGCAGAAGATGTAGAAAATCTGAATACTCTGCTATCTACATTGAATCTGTTCATTAAATCCTCCTACTAAAAACACCCTGAGCCAATATGACTTAATGGATAAATTTATTCTGATATTTAAGAAGAAATGACACCAATTGCTGAAAATAGAAAGAAGGAACATTTTACAATTTGCTTTCAGATGTCAGCATAATCTTGATTGCAAAGGACAGTGATTGCAAAGGACAGTATAAAAAAGAAAAATTGTAGGTTAATATAGATGCAGAAAACCCATGAGGAATTAGCATATCAAATCCAATAATGCTTTAAAATAGATAGTCATCCTGACCAACTAGAGTACCACAGATGTGCAATGGTGATTTAAGTTTTAAAAGACAATCAACATGGGTTGGAGAGATGACTCAATGGTTAAGAATACTGGCTATTTTTGTAGAAGACAGAGTTTTGGGGTTGGTCAAATACCAGCACCCATATGGCGGCTAACAACCATCCTTAACTCCAATTCCAGGAAATCCAATGCCTTTTTCTGTCTTCTATGGGCACTGCATGACACAGGTACACTTACATACATGCAGGTAATACATGCAAACACATAAAATAGAAATAATAAAATATTTTTTAAAAAAGACAATAGGATAAGAGCAATTTAGGAGAAAATGTTTAAATGGTGAATATGTATATATAAAGATAATCAATTTTATTTGTTATTGAGAAATATAAACTAGACCTCTGATGAAATACTACTAAACAACTAACTGAATAACCAAAGTATTAAACAATAACTAATGTTGACTAAAATGTAGAACAACTGAAAATCCTAGAATCGCTGATTATGAGTAAAAAGTGGTGGAGAATTCTTGAAACTGATAATATCTAGTAGAGACTATCTGCTCTATATTTCACAACACCAGTCCTGGAGATATATATATTAAACAGAAATGAGTCCTTGTGTCCAAAAGATACATTCATGTTAACATTAATAACAGCCCCATTTGGAAAGAACACAAATTTTCATCAACAACAAATGCAAACATTAATTTTGGTGTGGTCACGAAGCTGCAGTAATAATTGATTTCCTAATCATACACCTGTTTTTGTCCTGGCCAAGAAGTGCTAACAGCTCCCATTCCCTGTCCTGTCATTGCTGAGTGTCTTATCCTGGTCATTCCCCCATTCTACTCCTACACTTTGGTCATGACTCTCTCCAGAGGTAAATGTTCCTTCAACTATCCCAATTTGAGTGTGTAATCTGTGTTCTTCCTGACACGCTAGTATTTTTTTATTTTGTTTGGTTTTGTTTTTGCTATGGGACAGAATGGCCTTTCATATCACATATATTAACTCATTTAATCCAAAATGTGGGTGCATTTGTTACGTTTTTCAGAGAAGTGACTGATGCTAGAAATTTTAAATAACTTGCAAAGCAACTAGTAAATGACATGGGTTGGGACTAAAGCAAAGCAGCTGGGCCAGACCCCCTGCTTGTAACCACTATGCTAATTAGCATCTCAAATGAATGAATTTGAATACACAAAGTGGAAGACACATAGCATTAAAAAAAATGGGCCAGGCGTGGTGGTGCGTGCCTTTAATCTCAGCACTTGGGCAGAGGCGGGTGGATCTTTGTGAGTTCAAGGCCAGCCTGGTCTACATAGTGAGTTCCAGGCCAGCTGGGCAGCTGGGGCTACAGGGAGACCCTGTCTCAAAAAGACAAAAAAAAAAAAAAGAATGTCAGATGAATTCGAATCACCGTGACTAGAGCTATATGATCCAAAGTTGAGCTAAAAAGAAAGTTTCAGAACCACTCCCTCTTATGTGCATTTTAAAACAACTATGCAAAATTAGATTGTGTGTAATACAGTATTAAAATGATTATGAAATAAACTAACTGTGCTATAATGATTTTCATTATAATGGAGGGAAATCTGTCAAAGAAAGAGAATGAAAGAGATTTCAACTTTACCTGTAATTATTTGTTTAAAACAATAAAATAATGAATCTGGAAAGAAGAAAAATAGTAATTTTTGATTCTATGTCATCAGTATAAAACTGTTTTTATAGCATCCACTGAACTAAAATAAACACCTTTATGAGCTCAATTTTTTAAAAAAACAATAATAACAAAAATATATAAAAGAACACAAATATAAAGAGGAGGCAAATGTATGGAGATCAGATGTGGGGAAACCTCTCTGAAAAACGTTGGCCATGAAGTGGAGAGAGGAGTACCTGAAGTTGAGGTCAGGGCTGAGCTCAAGGGTGGATCATTGAAGAGTTTGAAACATGTTTTCAGGATAAATGAGAAGAAGCCGGAAGAAAGGGAGAGGTTGATGGTGAAGACGGGTCGGGGAGCTATCTGAGGAGTAAGGTCCCCTTAGCTGCCAGTGAGGAACTTTAGACATGGTAGTAGTAGAGATGTGAAAAAGTCAGTGTCAGAAAGAGTCAGTCCTGTCTCCTTCTTCCTGAGGTATAATACAAGGTTTTGAAGGAAAATATGAAAGAGTTACTTTGTTAAATGGGCAATGTAGACCTGCTGAGAAGGACATACATAGTATCTGTTGGAAGTCACTGGTCACAAACTTAACAGAAAACTGTTCCCTGCATGAAAACCTGAGTGATTTTGTTCAAGAACATTCATTGCTTGGTAAAAATAGATACTGGTTTTGCCATAAGAGTAAGCTGGATGGAGCAGGAGTCAGGTGAGGTGATGGTGTTTACAAAAGAGCAACCATACTTAATGTCATGGTGAACAACCTGCTAAGGAGGAAATAAATAGTGGAGGGACTTCTAGGCTAGGGAGAAAGTCAGAATTCAATCTATTTCTTTCCGGATAAAGTCAATGGATTATTTTAATCGAGTTACTTGATCAAGTAATCTTGATGAGCAAGAGATAGTGTCAGAAAAATGAAGGTTTAACTTTAAAATTTGGAGCTGAGTCACTTTCTGGAAATGGCAAAATCCTTAGTGTGTACTTGGCAGAGTGAAACAATGCTGATTCGAAACAAATTTTTAAAATATCCTGTCTTATTTTTCCTCTTGTTGTAAAAAAAAAAAATACCCTGACAAAAACAATGTAAAGAAGAAAGGGTTTATTTTTTTCTCTCAATTCCAGGGGGCAGCTCATCAAGTCAAGGCAGCAGGGTCTTGAGGAGATGATTACATGGTGTCCAGAGCAAGAATAGAGCTGTTGGTGATTGCTGCTGCTCAGCTAACTTTCTCCTTTTTATGTAGTCAGGGTCCTGGCCTAGGGAATGGTGCCACCCACTATTAGGGTGAAACTTTCCACTCCAATTACCCTAATCAAGATAATCCCTCACAGACATGGCAGAAGGTATTGTAATCTAGAAAATTCTTCTAAGGCAGTCCTGGAGGCTTTTCTCCACGATGATCCTTGATCCTGCCAAGTCGATTAAAACCTCCCTCTGGATGGTATATCATAATGAATGACTGTGAGTCTGTAGTTGTAGCCCCTGGAGGATAAGGAGGAAAATCAGAAAGGAGAAGCTAATTTGTTTTATTTAGTTTGAGTAAGAAAAATTCTGAGTTTTGTTTTCCTTATGTAAGGAGAACTCTGGCTGTAAATTCTCCCCACTGACATAATGGACTCAAGCTGCCATCAGACTCTGTTTTTTACTTCTTCCAAAGTAAACTATGTTTAGTTTGTGGCCTTTGAGATCATGGTTGCTATCCCATGGTTACTAAGAGCCAGCATTAACTTGGCTCTACACTTAGGTAGAAGGGATGGGGGAGGAACAAAAGAAGAGGCAGGTGAGCTTCCTACTTGCCCCCTTCAAGCAAGTTCCTGTAAATTCTGTCCAGTCATTTCTGTTTGTTCCACATTAGCTAGAACCATGTGACTTGGCCAATCCCAGTTACAATGAATATTTATTTTTGTGGAGGACTGGATATATTGTTGCTCTGTGTAAAGTTAGTTTTGTCTTTTGGAAAGAAAAAGAGACTAAGAAATGCATAGGTAACTGGTGGTATCTGTTATGTCTGGGGATATAAGCTAAACTGATTTTATGAAAGCAAGGAGGCTTATAATGTGGTGTAACTAGCAAGGGAAAGACTCAGTTGTCTCTTGATCTTGAGATCGATGACATATGAGGATGCAAAATGAACAACAGAAATTACTTTCTAAATTGAGATACAATTCAATTTTGATGAAGTCCAGAAAGTGTCAGGATTGATAAAAGAAGGAAAGGAGAGTAAAGTAGTTGACAAAGACAGTGATACAGGAGAGTTAGTGATGTGTATGTGAGGCAGAAAAAGGATCAAGTCAGAATGGTATGACGTTAAGAGTTAAGGAAGGGCAAGGGTTTAATACCAGGAGTCTGAAGGAAACAGTTTGTCTTAATCTGCTTTCCATTGCTATTATAAACTACCTGAGATTAGATGATTTATAAAGAATGAGGGTTTACTTTTACTCGTGGATCCAGAAGCTAGGAAGTGCAAGTTTAGAAAGCTGCATCTGGCGAGGGGTCTCATCCTCCTCAACTCATGGGAGATGTGGAAAGAGAAGCAAGGACATGTGAAAGAGGCAAAATTTAAGGACAAACTTGCTTTACAACAACTCAGTCCCTCGAGAACATCCTGTGAGAGTAAGAACACACACAGGAAAGGCATCAATCCATTCATGAGGACTTCCCTGCAGTGAGCCAAACACCTTGGCCAGGACCCTTTCTCCCTGCACTCCCACATTGGTGAGCAAGCCTCACTGTAAGTTTTGCTGGTAGCAAGCCATATTTAAATGATAACAGGAACACAACACATTGATGTTGCTCACTAACAGTATTTCAGAGGAGAGTGTATATTTTTTTGTGGCCATAATCTGGATGTTCAGGTTAGTGAACCCCAGGATGACTGTTCTCTCCTGCTGCATGCAGACATATGTGGGAGCTAGGGCGGAGCCTGCTCCTCATGTATCACTGGTGGCAGGATGTTACGCGCTGTGGATGCCCAGCCTGGTTCTGGAAGATGAATTCTGCACAGGAACACATGACCAAAAGAAAAACGTGGGAACTAAAATACAGCCAGTACTCAGCTGATCAATTTATGCATTTAGGTGTTTGTCTACCTAGAAGAATTGCTCTTTTGTAAGCCAGTATCCCTAGACAGTGCTGTGTTATTTGGAGACATTGACATTTGTTTAGTTAATTCACTTGTGCTGAACACAGTGTGTCAGAAGCATAGCTAAACATGTTTGTGTCTTTCCACATAGTCAAAATTTTTTGAATAACAACAAATTCATAATGTACTATAGCTTTGTTGGCAGCAATTTGCCAACTAGCTGCATTTCCCTTGATGGCCAATCCAGGCAGACATGGATTCTTTTATCCCAATCTTAATTACTAGTATTAACTTTCAGTTCACATATTACACATCACACAATAAATCCATCTCTCTATCCCTCCATCAATCTTTCTTTCCATCTTTCTGTCATCTATCTATCTGTCTATCTGGGTTACACAATGGCTACAGAGGGTTCAAGAAGCCTCAGCACAGTTCAAAGAGTTTCAAAGACGTCTGAGACACAGAAGAAAAACTTACAGAGATGCAAAAAGAGTCTCTGTGGGATGTGGGGGTGGGAGAAGGCCAGGGTCAGATAAAGAATTCTGTTGGAGGTCTATTGAAGATTTAGACTGCCGCCAAGTCACAGGCTGGATTTGAGCTTCAGGGTCCAGTGGAGCTGCAGAAGTAAGGTGTGGGAACCTGGAGACCACAGAAGAGAGGACCAGGTTCAAACAAAGCAACAGGCAGATGATGTGTGGTAGGTCCAGACACATAAAGTGACTGAGGATTGCATGGGACAATTAGAGTAGATGCTGTGAGCAGTGGGGACTGAACTGAGCTGAGGCCCCTGGGATTCAGACAGTGAGTCTGTCTCAGGATTTACACACTTGGTGGTCAGATGACAGGCTGGTGGGGCTACCTCCATTGTACTGTTAGGTGCCTTTCTCTTTATGGGGTCCAGGTGAGGGAGTTGCATCCTTTCCTCAGCCTAGTGCATCCAGTAGACTCTCAGGCCTGGTTTTCTTTGTATGATTTGAATACACCCATTTGCCGCTATACTCCCAATTTACTTCGATTATTTATAGAGTGGTACCCTTTCTACTTTTAGGAACAAGGCATTTATCAGTCTGTGCGTCATGGGTAGTGTGGGGACAGATGATGCTGTTGATGTGTCTACTAAGGTGCAGAGTCATCCTCCATCTTCAAAATGGAGTCAAAGGCTGCATGTAAGATGGAATCTGAGGGCAAAAGGCAGTTTGAAAAAGCCCTGTTTTATACAATATGAAGGAACTTAAGGCAGGGCACAACCTGATCTCAACACTTGTATTTTCAGTAATGGAAACTTACTGATAGAGGCATTCCATTCTGCAAGTTTTGAGAGATCCAAATATAAGTAAAACCAGTTTCCTACATCGCCTCAAAAAGTTTAGCATATACTAAGGAAACAAAACACAAATATTTGTAATTATCCAGATTCAAAGAGGTCCAACATGCTAGAAACGGAAGGGAGCTTAGAGGACGGACATCTACTCAAATCCCTCATGCAGATGTAGGAATTAAAACTTTAAAAAATTTGAGAATATGGAGATTAAAGACTGAAAGATTAATCTATGATCCAAAACATCTTGCTTATTTTGCGGAGGGGGAATTGGGTCCAAGACATTTTGGCTTAGAAAGATGAAGGAAAGACTTTGTTGTTAAAATGTCCTCCAATACATGTTGAATAATATTATGCGGTGAGAACATGGACTTACAAAATGTTCCCTCCTGTACAAATTGTTTGTCAGGGAAGGATAGTGTTCTCCAGGGAAAGGGACAGCCTTTTAAACAGCCACTGCTGACCTCGAGGATAAATACTGCATAAGGGTAATTATACCAGAAAAGTGGCTCTCACAAAATTATGACGACTGTCTGTTCCCTTTGGAGACAGAGTAGGACTCTGTTTTCAGTATCTCCTAGAGGCAAAAAGGACATAGCACCACCCTACTTCTGGTTTAATGTATGTGTTGGGAGGCTGCTGGAATTCTCACCGTAATCATCTTGCTGTATAGCTGGCTAGTATTTCGGATATAGTGAGACCATCCCAGAGGAGGAGTCTATCAAAAGATTAAAAAATTTGAGGCTGGGATGTGGCTCAGTTAATAGAGTTCTTGTCCAGCATGCACAAAGCCACGAGTTCAGTCCCTGGCACCACCTGTACTAGGCTTCATGGCCCGTGCCCTTATTGGCAGCAGGCAAGAATGGGGGGTCTTTTAAAGTGACCCTCAACTATATAATGAGTTCCAAGTCAGCCTGGGATATATGAAACCACTGTCTGAAACAAAAAACAGAGGGAAATGGAGGAAGAAATAAAAAGATTTCAAAAATTAAAAGAATATTCCCATCAGAAGTTTTCTATGAACCAAGTGGAAGGAGTGAGAATCCTTCCAAAACTGCCTTTACCTCCTCAGCTTGAGATAACTTGGCCACCAAACCTCCCTCACTCTACACAAGAAATTTTTTCTTAGAATCCTCACCCATTCAGCTTCTCTCTCCTCTCTCCCAGGTTAAACCTGCTCCTTTACAAACAGCCTGCCTACTCTTTTCATCCTTTGATGTGCTCGCCCTTCATTCTTCCTTTGAAAATAATTATCAACCTTATTGATACTTAAACTACCATTTAATTTCCTTTCTTCCATCATCTTTCATGTCTTGAGAGAATAGTGTCTATGTATCATTTCAGTTTCCTCAATGTCTATTTGCTAGCAAGTTTCCCACCGTTGGAGTTCTAGACCCACAAAGTCTCTGACTTTGTTATCATCACATTAATCTCTCAGTCAGCTAGCTTAGGTAAGACCTGGAAACAAGGTCATCTCTCTCTTCTGTTTACTCCTGGCTTAACCGGGGATTCTTAGCCGTCTTAACTCAGGTCTTCCGTATTCATGATCCAGATTTAAACTTTTCATTCCTCACCCTAACCTCTAGTTTCCAACCAAGACATACTCATCATAGGACCTGTCCTCATTAGGTTTTATTGTCAACTTGACACAACCTAGACTTACCGGGGAAGAGGGAACTTCAGTGGAAGAATTTCCTCCATCAGATTGTGGCCTGTGGTCTATGGGGCACCATTTTAATTGCTAACTGATGTAGGAGGGCCTACTCTGGGAAGCAGATAATCCTGGGGGAGGCAAAATCATTCTGTTTTGAAGATATGATCACTAGTAAGTTTCCCATGCTCCAAAGCATGGCCCTGCACCCATGCATATACGGCAGCACTAAGTAGACTTAGTGGGTTATCAAGTCAAAACAAAACAAACAAAAAGGACGCAGTTGGGAGGGGACATGAGGGGGTGATATGGGAGAAGTTGTGTGCAGTGGGGGCGAATAGGATCATATTTCATTGTATACATGTATGAGATTCTCAAAAATAAACAACTTTTAGAAAGCATGATCTTTAGGTAGAGTGTAGGATCTGTGCTGGCTCGCTTATTTGTTTTTTTAACCTTCAATAATTTCAATTTCACTTCCAAGACCAAAGTGTTCCCTCATTATAGCTGTACCTGCTATTTTATGCTTTCTTGTGATAACAAGATATGCAAAGGTATAAAAATGTTTGTAAAGCACCTGGCACATAGAAAATGTTATGTAATGTGAGCTATCATTATACTGCATAGTTTCACAGTTCTGAATAAGCTCCTTGCTGCCTTAGGATGCAACTATGTGGCAATTCCCGAGTTAGCCAATGAGTCAACAACTGTTCATCACATAGTTCCAGAAATTTTATGTAATTAGTAAAAAATAAATAAATACATAAATAAATAAATTAGGGGCTGAAGAGTTGACTCAACAGTTAACACTTACTGCCCTTGCAGAGGACCTGGGTTCAATTCCCAGCACCCACATCAGGCAGACCACTACCACATGTAACTCCAGTTACAGGGGATCTGACACCCTCTTCTGGCTTCTGTGGGTACCTGTATACATGTGATGCACATGCGTATATGGTGCAGATACATACAGTCAAGCATTCATATATACAAATAAAAATAAATGTATCTGTAAAAAATGAACTAGAAATGAGCCAGAGCAGTTTGCAGACAGGACACTATTCAGGTGAAGACTCATTTACTTCCCCACCCACAGTTAACACCTATCATCTGTGGCATCTAGTTGCAGCACAGAATGCACACTCCTATGGGCTTCTGCAGACTCCTGTTTGGAGCATTCCTTGAATTCCTTCTCCTGTGTTCTCTGTCATCCTTCTTAACCATACCCTTCGCTATCTTGAAGAAATTCTGATCTTTCAGAAGCCACGGCCTATTTCTCTCTTTTGCCATTTTTTCGGTGGGGGGAGTCTTTTTGAGACAGGGTCTCCCTGTAGCCCTGGCTGTTCTGGAACTCACTGTGTAGACCAGGCTGGCCTTGAATGCAGAGATCCCCCTGCCTCTGCCTCCCAAGTGCTTGGATTAAAGGCATGCACCACCATGCCCAGCTCCTTTGCCATTTTTAATCAGATGTATTGATTTATTTTTATTGATGCATATGTGTGTGTGCCTGTGTAAGTTTATGTGCACCATGTGCATGTGGATGCCCATGGAGGACACGACAGAGCACCGGACCTCCTGAAAGTGGAATTACGTGATAGTGGGCTGTCTGATATGCGTCCTGGGAACTGAACCTGGGTCCTCTGCAAGAGCAGCAAGTGATCCTAACCACTGAGCCATCTTTCAGTCCCTAATTCATCCCTTTGTTATTTTAACTCTGTATCTTTTCTACACACTATTGTTTATCTTTTGTTTCCTTTTGAGACAGGATCTTACTCTGTAGCCCTGGCTACCTTGAAACTCATTATGTAGACCAGGCTGGTTTTGAACTCACAAAGATTCGCCTGCCTCTGCCTCTGGAGTACTAGGGTTAAATTCGTGAGCCACCATGTCCAGCCCATTTACTGTTGTCTTGAGGAATTCTTAGAATGCAAAGGAGATTTTGAAAAAATAGTTCACTTCATTTTAAGAGACATCAAATTCATTTAGCATGAGTAGGCTCTCTTGAAGACATACACGATTTTTACTAAATATTTTACTCTATCACACAGTGTAGTTGCGGACTGTGAATACAATGCTAGGCAGCACAGCTCCAGAAAGTTTTCATTTTGCACAAAAGGAACTCTATACCCACTAAGTAGCACCTTCCTTAATTCCAGTCTCTCTGTCAATAATTTGAGACATCTAAAGTGGCTTCAAAATACTCTGTTTTCTTAGAAAGCCCATGTCTTTGCTTTCACTGATTTAGGATTACAAACGTCAAACACAAATGGTCTGTGCACAATTTAAGGCTCAACCTGGCCCTCGCTAAACCAGCAACAGTCTGTTGTGATAAGAGCAGTCAGAAGTCTTGTGTCCCAGCAGCTCCCACAGCTGGGAAAGGATCCCAGCCTCCACCTCACACACAGCTGCTGCTGTGCTCCAGCCTGCGATTTCCTCTAAAGCTCTGGATTGGTCCACAGAACCACAGAGGGCTGGGAGAGAGCCTCTATATATTCCACAGAGGGAAAGGCTGCTCCAGACAGTGTTGACATTTTCAGAGACCCGTTCTGCTGTTGAGAAGTTTCTGTTCAAAGCTGAGAAGCTAAGCCACTTGCCAAAATGTGTAAAGGACTTGCAGCTCTGCCCCACTCATGCCTGGAAAGGTGAGAACCAAGTTACTTTAGTCTAAGAGATGGAGATGTGGTGAGCCTTTACTCAAACGAGGACACCCAGAGGCAACAGAGGCTCTGTAGTGTAGAGCTGATCTGATGTGAAACAGGTGTTTAATGATAGTCTGGGAATTGTATTATCTGTAAACACTATAGGGATTTTGAAAGATCTGAAATCAAACTCTGAGAACATGGGCTAGTTCATGCATCATTTAATTTACAGAACATTGTTTCCTTCAAGAAGATACCTATTCTGTAGTTGCTTGTTCTGAGTGTGTGTGTGTGTGTGTATGTGTGTGTGTGTGTGTGTGTGTGTGTGTGTGTGTTTTAAAATGTAGTTTCCAATATCAAAGCATTAAAGCGCCTGGGGTTGAATTCTGGGCTCCACTACCTATTATTTGTGTGATTGGGTGATTTATTTAACCTCCTAGTTTCTCAGTCTCCATGTCTGAAAAACGGAGACAAGAAGAGTATCCAGCTCACAGGTTGGTTACAAGGGTGGAGTGAATGCTCCTGTATTTGAAATGCTGTAAGCCTAACTCACACAGAACTATATACTCACCTTTACGAGTGTAGGGACTGGGAGAGCTCTGACCACAGGTTTGTAGGAGGCAGAGGGAACTTCTCATTGTTCTTTGTCCTCTGACTTCATTAGATAGAAGTAACTGGATTTCTGGGCAGAAGAACAGCCCTTGGAACACATGGGGTTATCTATTAGCTAGAATTCTCCAATAAAGGGTTCTCCCTGGGCTGCATGATATCCTGGGGGGAATCCTGAGAATCTAAAGTGTATAGAAAAGCAAATATCTAGAAAACTGAACCCTACCTGATATGAATATGTAGAATGTTTCTCAAAGAATGGATTTGATTAAATTTACTTTGATCTGTAATTATTAAAAGAAAGAAAGATGATCCAACCTAATTCTATCTCCAAAGGCACTGACAATGTTTGTCTGAGAAGGTCGTATTGTTCAGTGGACCATCTAGGACTTCTGCGTTTTTAAAATTTCAAGCTTTCTTTGATGATTTCCACCCTAGAAATAAATTCAAAGTGGTTCATAAGGAGGAAACAGTGTAACATAGTAATTGTTTCCAGCTGCTCCTTCTAGTGATTGAAAATGAAGCCATAGGGAGTCTGATTCCCTCAAGTCTAAAGCACAGATGATTTAAATAGATCAACATGAAGGTTAAGTCTTACAGTAGTTATATTGTAACTAGGGGAACAATATTGTCCAGTGGGACCCTAAAGAGGAAGATGGTTCCAGTGTTCATTTTTCTCCACTCTAACTTACTCTATAGAAAGCTCCAGAAATGCACAAAGAGCTGAGAGGCATTCCAATGTCTTCGACTACAGGATGACGCATTTTTGCTTATTTTTCCATTTTTACAACTGTGAGAGTGGCACCTCAACCCTTCACAGCATTGATGGATGCCTTTAGCCAACTAGATACTGCAAATGTTGTACCTCCTCCTGTGGTGGATAATTCTTACCTCATTAAATGGGTCAACAGTTGACTCTGTAGTGACTGTAACAGTTTGCAGAAGTTTGAGGATCCTGTGACACATTGCTTGGCATTGGGTGAACAATCAATAGACTTGAGTGGAAAGTTTTTCATTGTTACTAATCTTGTCCTATGTTTCCCTTATGTACACATACTGTTTACTGAGATATATGAACAGAAACATTTTGCAATTATTTCTATTACTGTTAGGTATTCAAATTCTTTATCGACATTAGTTTATATTTGTATTTATAATTTGTTTATTTATGTTGGGATTCAAACTCCAGGGCCTCATACAGGCAAGGCCAGCAATTACATACTATTCCATATTTTTCCATGATTGGTCACTACTGTAAGGCATATTTCTAATTACAATATAGTGTGAGAGGCAAATTCCAAAGCAACGGAACTGGTAAACTTTCTCCATGGATAGGAATGGGGGCTGACAAAAGTGTATTTACTTGAGTATATGTCTTCAAGCTTCCCTGCACTGGCTGTAAACTGACTCCTACCTCTTCACCTGCACAGGTACCCACCTTTTCATTTCCTCTCTCATAGCAACTAAAGCAACGTGGGTAGTCCTCGATATTGAGATAAAAATATTTTAAAATCCATATAAAATAAATTAGGGATACACATATGCATTACAATACAAATCAGGGACACATTGGACCAGACTTGATGTTGACATAATTATAGAAATATCTATTTGGCTTTAAAAAGGTTTGCTCAATAAAAGTCCAAGTAGGCCTTACATATTTAAAGAGGAAGATAATCCAAACATTTGAGCAGCAAACAACCACCACTATCTGAGTTCTACCCTTTGCCACGCTGGAACATGTACTGTATGAGTGGAAACCTTACGTAGTCAATGAAGAAAGAAAGAGTTGAGTCAATTAGATGTTTTGTTTTCACCAGTGACTTTCACCTTAAACCCAAAGCTTCTTTTGAAATACATTCTTATGTTCAATCTTAAAGAAGCCTAGAGGCATAAAGGCAAGAGCTTCTCCTGGGGTCAGCTTCATGCTTGGCTGAAGTGTGCACGTTTTCAGCTTACTGCAGCTCTTGCGGCTAGTGACATAAAAAAAGGTCAGAGGGCACAGAAAACTTGGCCAGTGTTACTATAATGTATACCAAGCCTCAGGAAGAAATCTTTGAGTTTACAACCATTCTTGGCACAACCTCCTAGATAGCACATCTAACAATGGCTTAGAATATTTAAGAACATAAAGAGAAAAGGTTTACTTTGGTTCCTGGTTTTAGAGGTGCCAACAGACTGGCACTATTATTTTACAAGGCAGCAAAACATGCTAGGAGTGGGTTGTAGCAGAGCAAAACTGCTTACCTTATCACCACAGAACAAAGAGAAAGATGAAGGGGTTGGGGCATCCCACAATCTCTTCTGAGGATTCACCCCAATGACACCTTCCTCTGGATACCTCCCTGGGGTCTAAGTCTTCTTGTTGTTGTTACTCTTTTTTTGTTTTGTTGGGTTTTTTTGCTCTATTTTGTTTTATTTCTGTTTCTGTTTGTTTGTTTGTTACAGGGTCTCACTGTGTAGTCCTGACTAGACTGAAATTCACTATGTAGACGAGGCTAGCCTTGAACTCATAGAGTTCTACCTGCCTCTGTCTCCAGAGTGCTGGAATTAAAGAGGTGTACCACCATTCCCCAAAAGTGAATGTCCTTATCATAGATCTCTGGGGGACATTCAAGATCCAAAGTAAAATAGCTGTTTTGTGGGTGGTTATTCTGAGACCCCCCCCGCCCCGGCTCTCCTATCTGCTCCCTCTCACAAGCGCTTCCACCATAAGGCCATCTGACATGTGGTCCTCAGCCAGGTCCAAGCTGGTACTAGAACCAGGGCTCTAGAGTCCAAAGAACAGAGAGTTATTTTATTTATGGAGGACCTGGCTTTAGGTATTGTGCTATAAGTATCAGAGAACAGATTAATAATGCCTGGAAACTTCTCTAGGGCTCACTCACTCCTGACTTTGAAGACATTCGCTTGTGGGTAAGACTATTTTCCCTCTTCACCTAGAGGAATTCAGTTTCTTAAACAATCAGCATTTGGTACATAGTAGGCCCTGAATAAATATTTTGCTGGAAAAGTGCATGAATAAACGATAGCACCTAGAGACAGGGCTTCCCAGCTCCACTGGTATCTCCTCTACTTTCCACAGGTGTTTGGGAGGACAGACATTAGCAGGATCATGTTAAGTCGCAGTGGGGGAAATCACTGCTTCTAATAATGAGGGATTCTGACTGGGGCAGATGGGGTACAAGGAGAAGGAAGGTGAAAGAAAGTCCCAGAACTTCCATAATCTCTGCAGGAAAGCCTTGATAAACAGGTGAGTCACTTGTTCCTAAGGATGGCGTGCTTCTGGCTCTGAGTGAACTTTAGGAAATTGCACAGCTGGGCTGTTTCTCATGGAGCTACTATCCCAGTTCTTTTAGCAACTTCTACTCCATAGTTTAACTGATTGCTTCTTCCCAATCTCTTTCATTTAGTCTGAGTTACATTGAATCACTGATGTCAATTCAAACTACTTTCAGATCCCAGAAGCTTACATTATGAAGGGCCCTTGAAAGATTATCTAATCTGTTTCTCCTTTCCTAGCAAGAGCTACAGACTACAGTATAGTAGACATGTCTAGGGAAGAAGTTTATTTATGTTTCTCAGGCCAGTGTTAATGGCTTGTCTTGCTGGTGGGAGAGAAAAGGAATGAAACTTTAATTAATTCAGTCAGGATCAATCATTAGTAACAGGAAATAGGACATGGCTGGAGCTAGCAGATAACAGGTTCCTATCTTTTTTTCCTTTAAAGTTTCAGTCAGTTCTCAGATAACATGGGCTCAGGACCAGATTTTAAAGACTGAGTGGAGTTTCAGTAGGATTAAGAGAGAAAGCCTGACCTTTTGTTACTAGCTAAGAAAGTTACTCAAAAGACTACACCCTTAGGAACACAAGGAAAAACCAGGGTAGGGAAGGGTGTGAATTCACAGCCTGTCCAGGCCTCTCTCTGCAGTAGCCCTTGAACAGGAATGTCAAGATGTGGAAGGGATATTGGTCATAACTCTTCCTCCATTGCTTCCTGCCTGCCGGGGGTTGGGGGCCCCTGGACCTCTGATCTTCATTTCCCCCTCTGGAAATGAGAATTTTTATCCTGTTGGAAAGAAGAGTTATGAGAAATAAATGAAATGATATCTACAAGGTGACAAGGTTTCACAAGTAGATCTCTACTAAATTACTTCCTTCCACCCACTCAGCTTTCCCTTTGTAACATAGGTAGTCCTGAAAACATCCTTCTAGTCAGTCAGTTATGTCTCAAGGCTTTCTCTTCATTTTTTAAAAAAAATTATTTATTGACTTTATTTTATGTGTATGAGTGTATTGCCTGCATGTATGTGAGTGCACTCATGTCGTGCAATGCCGTGGAGGTCAGAAGAAGGCGTCAGATTCCCCTGGAACTGGAGTTAAGGATGAGTTGTAGCTGCCGTGTGGGTGCTGGGAATCGAAGCCGGGTCCTCTGCAAGAGCAGTCTGTTTTCTCACAACCAAGCCATCTCTCCAGCCTCTTTGTTTTCTTTTTTTATTTCAATAATAAAGGTGATTTTTTTTTTTTACCATTTCATTCATAATTTTTCATCTTCATGAAATATTTTTCATGTTTCTTTTTTCCAGAAAACACATTATATACTCTTAATAAAACATTAAAAATTTATTCAAAACCACAATTCATATTCAGAAATTAACAGTAAGTCTTTAACTCTAGTAACTATCTAGTAGACATGCAAATACCCATGGTGGCCATCTTATAACTGGAATATTTGAACTTGGATCCAAAGCTTCACACACTTGAGATTGGGTCCCTTATATCTCTCCCAGTCAGTGCTCCCTCTCTTTCATTTAACTGTAGAACACAGCATTTTTTGGCACAATTATAACAAGTTATATCATACACAAGAATGATCTTTATGGGGAACATAAGCAGAGGACCTGAAATATAGTCTTGACCCAGGACCAGTCATAAGCTCCACTTTGGGAATCACTATCATATTTATAATAGGACATGATCAACTGTATACACCCCTCAATTCCTTCTACCCCACCACCATGTTATTCTGGATTTGGACACCATGCACTTTTTCCATTTTATTTATTTTTAAATATTTTAATTATTATTTCTATTTTATGTGCATGAGTGTATTGCCTGCATGTATGCAAGTGCACCTGTATCATGCAATGCCCTCAGAGGTCAGAGCGTCAGATTCCTTGGAACTGGAGTTATGGATGGTTGTTAGCTACCATGTGGGTGTGAGGATTTGAACCCAGGTCTTCTGCAACAGCAGCCAGTGCTCTTAACCACTGGACCATCTCTCCAGCCCCTTATTTTAATAGTAATTTAATTATTTGTTGCACCTAAATCTAAGCACAGATTTTAAAACTGTAGTAACTATATATATATATATATATATCTATATTTGTTGTTGTTGTTGTTTTTATGTGTATGAGTGTATTGTCTGCATGTATGTGAGCACACCCATGCTGCAGAGGTCAGAAGAGGGCTTCAGGTTCCCCTGGAACTGGAGTTAAGGGCAGTTTGTAGCCAGCATGTGGGTGCTGGGAATCAAACCTGGGTCCTCTGCAAGAGCAGTCAGTGTTTTAATGGATGTTGTCTATAGAGATATTGGTAATCTAGAGCTTAAGCATTAACTACATTCTTCATCAGTTTCATACCGTATATAATGTGTTTTGATTCTTTTCCCCTTACCCTCTTTTATTCCCTCCCCAGTCTCACTTGCCCCATTTTTCCACCCAGCAAGTTCCTTTCTGATTTCCTATGTTTTTGTATGTGTGACCAACTGAGTTTAACTAAAATTGCTTCAATGAGCATGGGTTAGCGGCTTTTTACTGGAAGAATGACTTATCCGTGGCTACATCATTGAAGAAGACTTCCCCTCTCTACCAGTTATTATTAAGGAAGGTTTCATTTACATTATAAATTAGCATTTCATCCAAGTCTTAGAGGAAGGCTCAGGAGCAAACGTGTAGAGCTAGCTTAAAAGAAGCAATCAATTTAAAATGTGTATTTTCCTTTCTACTCATTTGCATCTCAGTGGACTCAATAAAGAACCCTACGTTTCCTTTCAAATAAAGAATGAAACCAAACGCTCCCAGTTTGTAACAGCCACATATGCTAAGTGAAGGTACACAGGAAAGCATGGGGAATTCAGGAAGGAAAAGGGTGTGCTCAGCTTCCTGCACACTGGAAGGGTGAATTGGAATCTAGCAGTCTGTTCTTTGTAACATTCTAAATTCCCAGAGGACAGTGAGAAAAACCCAAAGCAAGACACAGACACATGCCTTGTGACCATGGGGTGTGACCCACTGGCTGCTTCCATACTGTGCTCCATTTTCCTCCAGTCCCTAGAAATGAGAGGGTCACCACTTGTGCCCTTTTGCATACTGCCCAGAAGAAGGCTAGTTTTCCTGACTAGTGGAAGGACTTTCACCCCTGAGGTGGGAATGGGAAAGGTAAGGCAAGATTCTAGGCCTTTACATAGTTAACCAACTTTTTTATACCATCTGGGTATATCCTAGGGTCCTGGCAATCCTTAATTCTATGAATTCAGCTTCTGGTTGCATGAGTCAGGTCAGACATACATATGGGCACAACTGCTATTTCAAACCAGAATGTGGACATATGGAATTAGAAACTGGGTCTTCTAGGGGCTGGGGTGGTAACTCTGTTGGTAAAGTGTTTGCTGTGCAAGTATAAGGACTTGAGTTGGATCCCCAGAACCCACATAAAAAGCTAGGCATGGTGAAAAAGGGGCAGGCAGCAACACATGAGGTTGAACTCTGTCCTCCACATGCATGTACACACAGTGCACCTGTGCACACATGAACACACATATACATACACCCCCCACACACACACAAAGAAATTGGGTCAAGTGGAGCATGGCCGCTCATGCCTTTAATCCCAGGACTTGGGAGGCACAGGCAAGTAGATCTCTGTGAGATCAGGGCCAGTCTGGTCTACATAGTGAGGTCCAGGCTAGTTGGGGCTATAGGGAGACTCCTGTCTCAAAAACAAACAAAGAACCAAACCAAACCAAACCAAACAAACAAAAAAGAAATTGGGTCTTAAAAATCAGTAGATCGGATCACCCTAATAGTAGGAAGCATGTATTATCAGCAGACCTAACCCACATGCACCTTTAGGCTAATCTACCCACCACAGGGTTCTTGCAATTTTGAAATAGAATATTTCCCAGCAAGGCATCCTACCTAGTTACTATATCCAGGTAAGGTAACTTAACCTGACATATTTTTTTCTCCTTCAAGAAGGGAACATTTCAGGGTTTAAAGGAATATGCTATACAGCTCTAGAATCCTTTGGGCAGTGGATATTGGAGCATGTTGGCTTCATGAAAGGTTAAAGAGACCATGGCTATTATGTCCTCAACTATTTCTCCAGATACCTCTCCACAGCACCTAGCACATCTGGACAGAATCTCTCTTGGGTCCTTTCAACTCTACATCCTAGCAAGCTGTTGGCACTGCCCCCTTTAGAGACAGAAGAGGAGACAGAGCATGACGTAAAGAACTTGTGAAAATGTGAAGTATTCTGCTCTGCAAGTGTTTATTATTAGCAGTGAAGTGAAGAGAGCTATTTTGGTCCAGCTATTACTTTTTAGTGATTGTATGTGTGTGTGCAGAACATCTGTTTCTTGATGAAGTACTTGTTTAAGTGATTCAAGAAGTTTAGAAAGAATCAAGATGTTCCATTTAAAAAGTGGCTTCCTGTATTTTGGCAGCTAATTTTAAGTGGTAGTTTACAAGGAACACTTGGGTCCATGGAAGTGTCTAGAAGGTCAGGCATATGGTATTTTCTGGATTCCAAGTCTGGGTCTTAGATCTTGCTTCTGACACCCCCACGTTCAAAGCATGTATGCAACTTGGGCACGCAGATTAACACACACACACACACCCTTACATGGATTTTTATGACTTTGATAAGAGATATATTTTTTGTTGTTGTGATCAGTGATTTACAGAGACATTTGGAATGTGTGCTAGAAGGAGGGAGTGACTTCTGCTGTTACATTTATTTATTTATTTATTTATTTATTTATCTATTTATAAGAGCATCAGTAAACAACTCTTACATATTATAACACAGTTAAAATTTGTATTCATTTGAAAGACAAAAGTCACCAATGTTAGTTCTGCTGCTACAAGTGTAATTCTTAGGAGACCAGAGATAGCCAATATAAAGTAAATATAGTGCTAGAATTTGTATTTAATGAGCCAGAGTGGTGAGTATATTTATTTATTTATTTATCTATTTATTTATTTATTTATTTATTTGAGAGAGAGAGAGACAGAGACAGAGAGAGAGAGACAGAGAGAGAGATTTGTGTACCACAGAGCTTGTATGAAGGTCAGAAGACAGCTTGAGGGAATTGGTTTGGTCCTGGGGGTGAAACTCAAGTCTACAGGTCTTTAAGTTTGGTGGCAGATGCCTTTACCCACTGAGCCATCTGGCCATCCCAAGGGAATGACTTTTCCTTGAAAAAGATGAGTATAAAATGGTAGACTTTTTTTTCTCTTCTTAGACAAATATATGTTTCTTTACTTCATAATTTTATACTTCTCATCACTTCAGGCACTAACTGTGTGGCTCACACTAAGAAATTCTCTAATTTTCTATGGGCAAGAATTGGATGCCTTAATCAAATTTTTGTTGCTATAACAGAATGACTTGAAAGGGAAGGGGTTTTATTTATACTCACAGTTCTGGAGGCTCAGGCTAAAAGCATAAGTTTAGCCTCTCATACAGAATCACAGTGTGAGAGTAGTGCAAAGGTCAAGCAACCATTTGTAAAGGAGCTAACACTGGAGAGGTGGCCTTGCTGTATGCAGCCAGCATTCAGAGGAAGTAATCCAGCCCAGTTTCATCCCTCTCATGACCTAACCACCACTTCAAGAGCTCACCACTGCTACTCTGGGTGATAAACTTCAATGTGTGTTTTAGAAGGGAGAAATCATATTTAAACCATAGCAGTGCCCTACAGTTTAATGCAATTCTGACAGTATTTACCTAGAGCTAAAATCAACTTCTACAGGCTAAAGGCTCAGTCCCACAAGACTGCTCTGCTTCAGATGCTAACAATGAGCATGGCTATAAACAGGGGTTTCCCCCAAATCTATCTTGGGGTTCAATAATTTTACATAGCAGATCACAAAGCTCTGGGAATTATTTACTGGCTTATAATAGAGGATATTACAAAGCTGGGTTATGTGAGACCCTGTCTCAAAAACAAAAAATAAAATTTAAAAAGGAAAGAATATTACAAAGGTCAGGATGAATAGCAGATAAAGAGATACATAGGGCAAGGTATACAGGAGGGAGCATAAAGCATCCATGACTTCACTGGGCACCCCACCCTTGCATCACACAGTCTGTTCTCATTCACAATCAGTCAGGTCTAAACACTGATTTTAGAGACATTGATGAAGTCCTTATCGTTATGTTCATCAGCTTTCTATCACAGCAACACATTAGATAGATCAACTTATAAAGAGAAATGTTTAATTTTGCTCACTGTTTTAGATGTCTTGGTTTATAGTCCACTGACTTCATCACTTTGTTGGGTGGAATGCTCAGTGGAGCACAGATGCTCAACTCATTGCAAGGATGAAACAGAGGGAAGAAGGAGAGACCACCAGAGTCCCAATGTCTCCTTCCAGGGTATGACCACAGTGACTAAAACTTCCCATTAGACACTACCTCCTAAGGCTTCTACCATCTCTTAGCAGTGCCTTGGGCTATAACAGGCCTTTGGGAGATATTTTAGTTTCAAACCATAGCAGTCATTTAGGTATGGATGATTACTGACCCAACCTCTAGCCCCTCCCTTTCCCAAGGAGTAAAGAATGGGGTTGAAAGTTCTAAGTGTCTAGTTATTCTTAGTCTTTCTGGTGACCATCTCCAGTCCCAAACCCACCAGGCTCCATCTCATTAGAGTAGAAGATACCCCTATCACCTGGGAAATTCTAGAGCTCACAATTCCACTATTAAGAAGGTAAAAATACTAAATATTAGAACTTCTATATTGCTAAGGATATTATTACAAGAGTTTCAGGAGCCTTGGACCAAGAGCTAGGGATAGGGATAGAGATTAGTCTCTGTCCATACATCAGTACTAAAGCTTCAACTCTATATCATGTGGGTGTAGGCATATATATTGGTCTCCACACAGCATGCTCAATTATCATCCCTAGGAGATGGGATTTAAACATCTTCTGTTTTACAATCCTAGGGAGAAGAGACATTCCCCTGTCAAATATAGCATCTATACAATGTAAAAGGATTGTAGTTATCGCACACAGAGTCTGTTTAAACAGTCCAGCTCTGATGATTCTACCAACCCTTAATGTTCTAGATCTAATTTAAATGAATCAACCACAAGGGGGGGTTGGAAATCACAGTGCATTGGGATCCCATACAAAGGTGTTCTGGAAACTCTTCTTCATCATCATTTTATTCAATCACTATAAAAGAAAAATATTGGGTCCTCAGTAAGGGTTTGAGTAGAGAGAGCCCTACCCCTTTATGGATCTTTATCTTGATTTAGTGACTTGACACTTGCTTAAACCATTTACAAGTGAGGTTTTTCATTGAATTATTGTCTTCTTAATTTTTAAATTTCTCTAAAATGGCATAAAATAGAAGGAATTTGTTGAAAACTCCTCAGGCTAGATGATGAGAGGGCTTTGTTGATCTACACAACCCTTGAGAGTGTTAAGACTTTGTTTTTTATTTCTCTTTTATTTTATATGTATGTTGTGCCTGCACATTTGTAAGTGTACCTGTGTCATGCAGTGCCCATGTAGAACAGAAGAGGGCATCAGATCTTCTGGAACTGGAGTTACAGACAGTTTTTAGCTGCCATGTGGGTGCTGGGACTCAAACCTGGTCTTCTGCAAGAACAACCTGTGCTCTTAACCACTGAGCCATCTCTCCAGCCCATAGAGAGTGTTAAAGACTTTTGTTTTTAAACCCTTTTAATGTATTTTTATCCATTCAATTTCTTTCTGTTTTAAACATTCATTTTATTTTTAATTAGGGGTGTGTGTGTGTGTGTGTGTGTGTATGTGTGTGTACGCATGCGTTTGTATGTTTTGGGTGTGTGTGGGCGTAAGTGTACTTATGTACATAGTACAGGACCTCTTGGAGGCCAGAGGCATTTACTCATGCTGGAGCTGAGAAGAGTTTGAATATCTTTCAGTCTATTCTGTATATGTACTTGACCATGTCTATAAGTAAAAATGAAATGAGGATGGATTCGTTTCCTACTGATGTTGTAACAGTTGTCACAAGCTTGGTGGCTTGAAGAAACACAAATTTATTCTCAGACAGTTCTGAAAGACAGAAGTCTGAAATGGGTCCCAAGGGCTGCATTCCTTCTGGAGGTTGTAAGGGAGACTTATGTCTTCGTCTTTTCATGATCTAGAAACCACCTTTGCTTATGTCTCCATCTTCAAAGCCAGTGGTTTTACATTTTCCAGTGTCTCAGCTCTCATTGTTACATCACCTTAAGACCATAAGCCCCTTGGCTTCCTCTTTCAATGACCCTGTGATTTACAATGGGCCCTCTAGAAAGGCCAGGATAATCACTTCGTCTCAAGATCCTTAACCTCACCATGTTAGCAAAAACCCTCTGCCTTGTAAGATTCCCAAAGGCCCCACAGGCTAAGATGTGGACCTCATTGGAATGTCACTCTCTGCCTATCATGGGAGGAGATACAGGCATGAAGTCCATGTGACGTCTCTTTTGTATCTACTTCTTTTCTTCCTGTCCGTTCTTTTATCATCTTCAGTGGAAATTTCTCAGTGACAGGCCATAGCTTATCAAGGGTTTGCCCAGACACTTTTCTGCCCAGAAGACACTGCTTTTCAGTTCTGTCTTCTCTGGGGTATCCTAAACCCCTCTCTGGCCATGTTTCTCCCAACTCTCCAGGTCCTTTTTCTTTACTTTATTAACTGGCAGTGTTCTATCAATTGTGATGTGAATTTACATAAATAATGTTACATTTGCATTTTTCTGAGATGGCTCCAGTCTAGAGGAGGACTCTGAACCCAAAGTCTGATGTAATCCATGTGAATGTTTGTCAGCATCATAGCTCCTGTCTTGTGGCAGTTGGGTAGATGTCTGCTTGGTACCTGGATGCTATTCCCACACTAAGCCCAGGACTCTAACTTAGTGACTCCTGCCCCAGTAGCAAAAATCTGTGAGTTTCTAGTCTTCAGTTTTCAATGTATGAAAGCTATAATACAGACTGCAATGGAAATTTAAAAATGTATTTTAGGAAAATGCAAACTTCCATATTAAGGGTTGAGAAGAATCTATAGCGAGCTGGGAGGAGGACAGAAAGAGAGACCTGGGGTCCAAACAAATAATTTCTTCTTCCCTGGCATGCAGCCTCAGCCAAATAATGTAACCCTGAATATATCTTTTTCTGGAAAACTTACTGTAATTCTTCCCTAGGGAGAAATGACTCCTTCCTTTTTGAACTCCTGCAGAGGAGCTTTTCATTTTCCTTATTGTTTATATCAGGGTTTTTTGGGGGGGAGGTGTCTTTGCTTTTGTTTTTGAGACTGACCTCAAACCTGTGACCCTGCTTCTTTGACTTTGCCAGTGCTGAGGCCATAGGTGTGTACCACAGCCAGGGAGGATCACATCTTAGCATTTTCCTCAGATTCAGCTTCCGTTGGATATTTGATATCTGATTTGCATATCAATAATGCAAGGTAGATATTGTCATATCATCATTCTACCAAAGAATAACCATCAGGCCCAGGGTGAGGCAGTGCACCTTACGAACCTTAGCTCAGCCACAGGTATGCCAACTCCAAATCAAGGATTCTTCACATGACAAAGTTGCATTCCCATAAACACCCCGTATTTGTCACCTTATAAAATGGAAGCTACTGGAGGTCAGAAATAATTTCTTATTAATATTATAAAACTTCCCCATAGTATCTAGTATAGACCATGGTAAATAGCCATTGTTCTAGTAAAGTCTGACAAGTGAACTAGTATAGAAATGAATGTAGGAATCAATAGATAGCTCTTGAAAATAGAAATCTTAAGAATAATAAGCTAATGTTTCAACATTTTTCCAGGGAAACAGAAGAGATTGCTTGAAATCTAATTCTCTGCTGCAGAAACAGTTCTTATTCCTCATTACCATGCCATTATTTTATTCAACAAACCCCTTAGCAATTTGTCAAAGATAAATATTGAACAAGAGCTCTGATTGTTTGAGGTAATAAATGCATTGTAAGAGAATATGCTAAGTTTGTGAAGTGATGGAGTGCGTTTTATTATTTATTAAGATCTTGGTTAATTTTCCTTTTTTTCCCCTCCCTTTCCAACACCCTTTATCACCTCTTCCACCTGTTTTTCTGTGAGATGTTAAATGAATTCAAAGTAAGCTCCATGCAGAGCAGCAAGCCTTTAGCAAAGCTCCATGCAGAGCAGCAAGTCCGTAAAGCTCCTTATCATTGGAACTAGGAGGATGCTCAGAGGCTGTGCATACACCAGTGTTCACAGAAATGCTCATGGAAACTTTACTGACCCTTCCACCTTTGGAACTCAAAATTTCCACAAATATCTGTCTTTTTAACTGGAGGACCATTTTCCCACTATTCATTATCTAGTTTCCAAACTGAATTACCAAAAGTCCGGCACTCCTGCCAAACTATTTTGAATAAGATGGGGAATTGAAGGTCAAAGGGAAATGAACTGTTTCTATCCTCCCCGTCTCTTTCCCGCACTGACTCCTTCATTACCCCCAGTAACTTACTCTGAGTGATGAGTTTGTCAGAAGTAGGCCATAAAAGCATGGGAAATGTCCCAATTTCTATGGGAACCCTTAAGTAGGGAGAGAAAAGTGTTTGAGAAAAACAACGCAGTTTTAAAAACATAGAATGAAACAACAGCACAGGGGGATGATGTTGCAAGGTGACTGTGTTGTGCTAGGCAACCACGGAGACGTCACTTCCTTTGTCTCTCCACATTAGTATTCTCAATGAGGGGACCACTTTGCTTTTTCTTCTTCATGCTTTCAGAATTGGAGACCTTCTGAAAGGAGCTTATCTCAAATATCAGTCAAACCGATGTCAGTTGAGTATATGCTATCCTCTCCCTTCATCCAGTTAATGCAAGGCTAGGAACCGATGCCTGTGCCCACACTGCTATGATAGGGACAGCAGCAGGCATAACAATACACAATGTCAATCAAGTATTTACGGATACAAAGTGCTATTGCAGGCCCCTCAATGCATTAGTTTATTATCCTCACAGCCACTTTATGAAGAAGAGTGAGTGGTGATATTTAAGTAACTTGTGAAGGCACCCGGCTGATGGTGGGACTTATAAGATAAAACCAGGTAGTAAGGCTCTGCTTTTATCTTCCACTCCACCCCAACAGCTTACAGCAACTTGATGGTACTTGGTTCCTTTCAAGAGGCTCTGGAGAAACCACAGAACCACACTTAAGCTGTGTGCTGTTTCACTGCTATAGGTACATAGGGAACTCTGAGACACCTCCACAAGAAAAAAGTCAAAAACAAAATAGCCAATAGTGACTGGACAGACGGCTCAGTGATTAAGAGTGTGGACTGCCCTTCCAGAGGACCCGAGCTCAGTTCCTACTACCCACACCTGGTGGCTCACAACCACGTGCAACTCCAGCTCCAGGGGTCTCACGCCCACTCCTGACCTTTGAGGACATCTGCACTTCAGTGCACATGCATACCCCCCATCCATAGACACATTCATATACACATAATTTAAAAATTAAAAGCTCTGAGTAACTCCATGAACATAAATTGTCCTTAATGTTAGTGGAAGAAATATATTCTCTCCTTTGCTCTGCAAATTATTAGTTATGAGACTTTAAAACAGCAATGTATATTAACCTGAATCTTTCTACTTTTAAAATAAGAGGGAGGCAAATTAAAATTCTACATGGTACTTTAAATAGTCTTTTATTTTAGCAGGGTGTGGTGGTACATGCTTGTAATCTCAGAACTTGGGAGATGGAGGCAGGTGCATCAGGAGTTCTATCCTTGGCTACATAGCCAGATGGAGGCCAGCCTAATAACATGAGACCCTGTCTCAAAATAATTATGCCTTATTTTGTGCTTTTATAGTAAGAAAGAGAGAAAGCAGATAATGCTGAAATAGCAGAAGTTGTGAGAGGGGTGAGAGCAGAAGAATTTTAAACTGGCGTATGGTGGAAGGGAGGAGGATAGTATGAACTCAAGATACTGATGAGGTACCAGGCGTGCGTGAAGTGATGGGGAAAAATGGAAAGGAGATTGGAAGCCAGAAAGTGCTGCTTCGAGTGGATAGGATAGATCAGTAGCTGGTCCAGTGGTGAGCACGGAAGATATTGAAAGAGAAAGAAATAGAGAGTGAGGTAGATGTCAGGATAATTCAGTCCTAAAGAAGGCCGATGGATTTAAGTGTGGAGGAGAAAGGGGACAGTGCAAAAATCTTCTGGAAATAAAAACATATGTGACAGCTTAGCTGTTGGAAGAAGGAAGACAATGTGCTAGGATCAGAAAGTGCAGATCATGAGACTAAGACGGTTGCAGTTACAGATAAAGTGGGATGTTGGAAATGGGGAAAGAAACACTCGGTACCTACCTCACAGCCATGAATATCTCGGATCCTTGGTTTTCGCACTTATATGCTGGTGATGCCCATGCTGCAATCATGAAATCTTAACTTGCGGTGGCTAGAGTGTTAGCAGAAGTTTTATCACCACTTTGCTTTCTCCTTTTTTCTTTTTAGACTAAAGATAGGAAAGCTCAAATAACTTGCTCAGTATCACCCAGCAAATTGGTGACTTGATTGACAGTAGAGCAGGGTTTAGTCAAAAACTGCTACAATGAGCCAGGTGTGGTGGCACAGGCCTTTAATCTCAGCAGTGAGGATCAGAGGCAGGCAGATCTCTGAGAGAGTGAAGCCAGCCTGATCTACATGGTGAGTTCCAGGCCAGCTGGGGCTACCCTCTCAAAAGATAAATGTTTCAATGTGTTTTCTTTTCTTCCAGTTGCTTTTTTCCCTGTGAACAACCTAGGTATGTTCCTTCCTTAGCACGGGATTTATAATAGCATTAGAAATAAGCCCTGCCATTTGTTGAGTGTTGTGGTAAATGCATCAAGCACTAACATAAATGTCTCACACGTAGTAACTCACCTTGATATTAGAAAAGATCCTTAAGAGGTAGGTAAGGTATTCTCTCTGCATTTTGAAGATGAGAAAACAAACAAATCATGGTTCTGAGTCTTGTAAAAGCCACGTGTGTGGCAAGGTGAGCTGAGAAGTCTGAGGCAGCATGCCTGCCTTGAGTCACTGTGCTCTTCTGTCACTTTTCTTCTCTCTCTCTCTCTCTCTCTCTCTCTCTCTCTCTCTCTCTCCCTTTTCATTTCATGTGTATGAGTGTATTGCCTGCATGTATGTAAGGGCAACTGTGTCGTGCAATGCCCACAGAGGTCAGAAGAGGGTGTCAGGTCCCCTGGAACTAGTGTTACAGACGGTTGTTGGGCACCATGTGGGTGCTAGGATTCCAACCTGGGTCTTCTGAAAGAGCAGTCAGAGCACCAGCTCCCCCCCTCCCCCCCATTGCTTTTCTTTAAGGAAAAGGGGTTTGTTTGGAGGTAGGATTTGAACTTTCTGAATAAGGCTGAGCTCCTTTCTTGGCTTCTCCTTAGGAACAGCCCTTTCAGGACACAGTTTAGCTGCTTTGCAGACTTCCAGTTACGTGACCTGAAACAAGATTCTCACCAGTTAAAATTAGACAGGTTGTTTCCTTCCAAAGGCAGGGGAAATATTAAACACAGGTCGATGTATTATTTGTGACTGTAAAGTGGACTGAAGATCTGGAAAGTGTCTTATGATGAAACTTAGACAGATTCAGGTGGTCACATGACTCAATTATCCAAAACAGCTGGCTGCTACTCTTCTCTTGATTTTTCTTAGTAATGGAAACTTCTCCTCCACATTTATCGTTCACTGTTTCCATGATTTCATCACAATTATGGTTAGTAAATCCTCCTGAACACCTCCTATTTTAATTTGGGCAATCTCTTCTTTGCAGGAGATTTTTCCACCTACAGAAAGCTGACTTTTTAAATCGTTTTAAATGAATGATCTGTTGTTTCTGAGTTTCTGGTTTGGTACTTCACAGTCTCTGGCAGTTGTTCCAGGGTCCGTTGCTTGGATGTGGTAATCATCTTGGGTGGAGTCGCAAGCTCTGCTGCTCAGGGTCAAGTGTCACTATGGGCACCATCTATCCATCCATCCATCCATCCATCCATCCATCCATCTATCATCCATGCATCTATCCAAATATCCATATATTCATCCATCCATCTGTCCATCTGTTCAACCATCTATCCATCCATCCATCCCGCTATCCATCCATGCATGTATCTATCCACCCATCTATCCTTCTATCCATCCATGTGTCCATCCACCCATCCATCTATCTATTCATCCATCCATCTCTGTATTTCTCCCATCACCCTGGTATGTGTGGCAATATTCAAAGGTGTGCAGAAATGATATGGTGGAGTCAATTAGTCATAGAGCCTTAAACACAGTACTAGGCCCTTTGTCCTGGGGGGACTCACTCTTTTCCCTATTTTCTTTCCTTACCTCCAGTTAAAAGTAACAGCTTCTCAACACTGCTTGAGAGAAAACTAATATACAGCTCTTCCATGAATTTAAGGAAAACAGGCACTGGAGTGGCATCCAGCCTTCCATCATCATCTTCTCTGGGCTCTCAGTTACAAATACCTGAGATAAGACAGAAAAATATCCATGACTGGCTGCCGTTTTTCAAGTTAGAGGAGAACATAAATCCATGCCTCCGTGAATTAATATGTATGTTATTGCTATTAGGAGTAAGAGGGCTATAAGTCACTTGATTTCTTTTTTCGCTTTGAGATAAAGCCTCACATAGCCCAAGCTGATCTCAAAATTAGTGTGGAGGTGAGAATGACTTTGCACTCCTGATTTTCCTGTGTCTGCCTCCCAAGGGCTAGGATTACACATCCCTATGCCTGTCTGGTTACCTTATTTCTGTCTGTTGCTGATGAGGAATGTTGAGTGACCTTTTGGCCATGGCGGAGTCTTTGCACTTCTCATCAGGAATTGGATGTATGTTGTTCTCCCGGGTGGCTGAGAAGTTCTTGCTTCATCAAGCAGACCAGGCTCTAGCACCTTGCCCAAGTTCAGACTGTATTAAACTGCCAGTGAGCAAACAAGGGTGCTGCAAAGATAGATCTTCCCACAATGCCCCGAAGTGAACCAGGATCTCACTTCCCTTAATTAATGCTTTATAGACCCATAGCTCCTGGTTTCTAATACCCAACTTTCTTCCTACTGTCCCCGGTATAGAATTATAAGAAATTGCTTCTGATTTTCCTGATTATTCTCACATTAGTATTTTGATATTTTCCCAGGGATGTAATAATTAAGATAGGGAGTCTGTTTATCCAACAAAGAAGAAAATAAGCTTAGTGAGTTGAATATTAATATCCTATGAGTTAAAGGAAGCAGATACAATCTAATACTAGGTGGTACCAATGTTAAATAAGTAGAAGTGGTGGTGATGGTGATGGTGGCAATAATAATAATTTTGGCTGCATGTATCACATGCTGTTTATCTAGCAGGAACTGGGCTAACTTCTCCCATGATTATCTCTTGCACTCCTCACAGAAATTTTTGCACCAAGCCCTAATGTTAGTCCCATCTTATAGATCAAGGAGCTGAGGGGCAGGGATATTCAGCTTGTATAAGTTCAGTCAGGTAGTAAGTGGTTATTGAAAACTAATTAAGTCAACTTATTCATGACCCATTCTAGGTTATTTTGGGTACTAACCATAAGTGTTTTAATGGTTAGTTGCTGGTGATTATTTCTCTACAACTTTACCATCCGATTATGAAAGCAAGAACACTATTCCCATAATGAAACCAAATAGAACCCACACTTTTGGAGCAAATACTTAACAAGCTGATATGAAGTATTTATATCATTTATTTCACAATATCAACAAAGATCCAGATGTTTGTTCTTTGGTTACACCTTGTATGAAGGTTCACTAACCTGCAATAGGATCTGAAGTGGAATTCTGATACATTTGTAGTTAACATTAGGCAGCAAGAGATCTCACAATCAATGACTGGATCTGGAACTAAGTAGGGATCAAGCTACACCCATATTTCTAAGAGTGAAGGATTAGATGCATTCTTAAAAAATGTGGATTGTTATGGGCAAGGGTTCAATAATAGTCTTACCAACCCAAATGATCTCAGCACCACTCTCGTGTCTAGAGAGAGACCAGTATGTAGTGCACACATTAAAAGTCATCCCTAGCAAATATTCTGCTAACAGTGCATATAGTGTTGACCTTGATAAGGTGAAGCCACCTCTGAAGCCTGGGCTCTCTAAAAAGCTTGCTGCCCATCACTGAGAAGTGGATTCCTGATTGGTACAACAGGGAATTTCAAAGCATACAACAGTGCCTAGCAAGCATCCGATATAGAGCACAGACATTTTTAGTCTGTTAAGTAAATAAATGAGCAGAAGGAGACGCTGCACACAGCTAGGCTTTTCATGGCCTGTGATCCTATGAAACAAGGTTGGCTTATATAAGCATGCATCCTGTTGACTTCCAGTTTTGTGAGTGTGTTTGTGCATATGTGTGTGCAGGCGTACATGCATGTGCGTGCGCCTGCCTATAAAGGCCAGAGGATAAACTTGGCTGTCATTCCTCAGTCACAGTCCACCTTTGTTACTGTTTTCTTTGAGGCAGAGTCTCTCGCTGGCCTGAAATTCACCATGTAGGCTAGGCTGCTGACCACTGAGCCCCCAAGGATCCACCTGTTTCCAGGTCCCCAGCACTGGGGTTATAAGTGTGAGACACCATACATGACTTTTTTTTTTTTTTTTTACAAGGTTCATGGTTCTTCATGCTTGTAGGGCAATTCCCTTTTATCAACTGAGTTTTCACCCAGCCCCTCCCTAATCTTTTATTACATTTACCATGAGGGACTGTGACTGATAAAAATTTTCAGCAGCTGAGGTAAGTGCTTGAACACAGAAATGGCAATTGTTGTTATTAACACTGACAGGAAATGTTAGCACATAGCCAGAGTTTGAAGGACATAATAGATAAATGTGTTTTCTATAAATGTGCAGCATTTGACAGTTGGCATTGTCAATTCCATTTTTTCCCAGCCATCTTGTATTTTGGAGTGTCTTGTAATATAATTAATCACACAAGTAAGAGCTGAAAGCATCATGAGGAATGACTGACTTGTCTTGGGAAGCAGCTGCCACTGTGAAAGTCACAACTCAATTCATTACAAAGATCCTTATCATCTTTCTTCACCTTTCTACCATTCAGAGCACTGAGGAATACTCCATACTAACTAACCCAAGGGTCATTTGTCCTAAGGTCTCATATATGAATTATGTAAGTCAGGTAGAAAATTAGGTATATATTTTAACATATCACACTGTTGACTACTCTTTCATAGCCTGTTAAAGCAAAAACAATGAATGGTTTCTTTTTATTGCAGATGGAAGTAGATTAATTCAGAAAAGAGAGGAGACTAAAGAGAGGGTGGAGTCTTTCTCCACCAAAATGACCGAGCACTGCCTTCTCCCCACCTTGAGGGTCAAGGGTGATTTTAAGCAGTCATTTTCAGAGTATCCCAGGGAGTTGGGAATTTCTGTTCTGGAACTAGCTTGATTTCCACCGACATGTTCTTATACTTCCCTGAGGATTTTCGTGGTCACTCACTACCCTTGTCTCTCCTGGGCCATCTGTGTGAAACAGATACCATCAACCTTAAGTTTGGGATGACCAGCAGCACAAACACATTTCTCATTTCTTGTCTTCTTAGGGGCAGTGGACATGCATCCTCTGGGCTTTGCTCACTACTAGCCTCTCCGTGGGTTATGCTGTGTGATTCAGATCTCAGCTTATTTCTTCCTCTGGATCTCAGATCCCAGCTCTGGAGACTGTAGCTAACACTATTTTAGAGGCGTGAATATTTTCCATGGGTATTTACTGCTTTCTTGGGAAGCAAGAATGCACACAGTCTTCATGTTTAAGGAGACAAGCCTTGCAGTGTTTTATCAGCAGTGTTTTGTCATCTGGAAAGACCTAGAGGGCACTTCTTCAGTAATTGTAGCTCATACCTCTCCATGGCCAGCAGGGGGCATTGGCAACACAAATTTAAGTTTAAACTAGATTGTTCAGTGCTGGAGCATGTCTTCTGGAAATGTGTCTTGAAAACCCTGTCCTGGACACTCCAATATCCCTGCAGAATGCTTTTCTTCTTGTCTGTTCATGTTATGTATGGAATCTAGAATTAAGTCTGCCTGTGATTGTCAAAACCACAGGACTCTTCTGTGCCTCAAGGCCTGTTTCTTTAATCTGGTGAGATGTAGTCTCATAGCTGTTTCCAGATTTCCAGTCTCATCAAAATATATCCTGTAGGGAGTGAGAGATATATCAGTGGTAGAGTGCTTTCCTGGTATATATAAGGTCCTGGGTTCAATCCCCAGCACCACCATCTATTTATGGAGAGAGAGAGAGACAGAGAGAGAGAGACAGAGAGAGAGACAGAGAAATAGTTCTCTCCACTTGACTTTTTTTCCCTTTTCCATACCTAATTCTTACTTTTTTGGTGCTATGAAATCATACCCAGGCATCAATCTACAACTGAGCTGCATTCCGGCCTCAGCCACTCCTCTTCTCTATTTCCAGTAACTTTAAACATAGAAATAGAAATCAGTCATTTGATGGTCCTTGTAGTTACCTAACGACTTTATTTCCTCCAGTAAACTAAATCAGAGACAGATAGTCCTCCGTTACTCATTCTGTGTCACACCCCAATATTCTGCCTACTCCACCCCAAAGTTCAGTTTAACTATCAACTGGGTTTACTCAGTCATGTATTCATTCATCAATCTCTATAGCAAATCTTCATTGACCGTCTATGAAATACCAGACCCTGTGCAATGTGCTTCAGCAGTAACTATAAACAAAATGAATACCAACCCTACTTTGGGGGACTTAACACATCTATGGGAAAGATAGGCAAGACTCAGATGTTTATGCAAAAATAGAAGTGCAAACTGATAAATTATACGATTGAACTCCCTGAGTTTTATCATGATGATGTCACATCTATATTTTTCTTTTTCTTTTCTTTATTTTTATTTTATGTGTATGAGTATAACGCCTGCATGTGTGTAAGTGTACCTGTGTTATGCAATACCTGGGGAG
>NW_008351346.1:229018-235839 GCF_000622305.1 Nannospalax galili | reverse complement strand
AATACCAACCCTACTCTGGGGGACTTAACACATCTATGGGAAAGATAGGCAAGACTCAGATGTTTATGCAAAAATAGAAGTGCAAACTGATAAATTATACGATTGAACTCCCTGAGTTTTATCATGATGATGTCACATCTATATTTTTCTTTTTCTTTTCTTTATTTTTATTTTATGTGTATGAGTATAATGCCTGCATGTGTGTAAGTGTACCTGTGTTATGCAATACCTGGGGAGGTCAGAAGAGGCTGTAGGATTCCCCTGGACCTGGAGTTACAGATGGATGCTAGCTGTCATGTGTGTGCTGGGAATCTAACTGGGGTCCTCTACAAGAGCCATCTCTCTAGCCCCACATCTATATTTTTCAATGATGGGAAAATGATCTAAGATGCAGTGCATGTGGTATATAATGTGCCCTTCTGTTGTTTCAAATGCCCCTAAGGCCGGAAACATCTTCTTAACCCTTGAAACGTTTAATATAAGAGTCTTTACATAGTTGATTCTCAGTCAAGTTTTCTTGAATCTAGCTGTATTTCTAAACAGTTAACTGTGCTTCTGTTTTTAGTGTGTCTTGGTACTGGCCTTCCACGCGTATGCATCATAAGGTAAACAACATTCATCCAACTCACCCATTAGCAGGAAGGATTAAGGTGGTCCATGACCCATCCAATTTTGATTTCCTGGCCAGCATACCCACACAGGGAGCAGATTTAATATCGCACAATGCTAGAACTAATCAAACCCTTTGCAGTTTTAAGTCACTAGTGTGAGTCACCTCCAGAAAGAATTATCTTCCTCTGAGACTTTAATTAAACTCTCATCCAGGCATTTCCAATTAATTTTATTTCAAAACAAATTTTCCTTTGTAACACAAAAGAATAACAGGAGAAGGGGGAGTAAGAAGCGAGGAGATAAAAATCATTTCTTGTTAACGAGTGTTAATGCTATTTAGCCAGGGAAAATCCCTAATGTGCAGTCACATAAAGCCTGAGAGTGAAGCTGACGTTCTAAACAAATGAGCAAGTTTTCTTTCCAGACGGGGGTGCTTTTGAAATTAAACTAATGACAGATACATTCACGTTTGTCTTTACAGGGGAAAAGAATTTGGTTCATTTGACTTTTATTTTGGTTTTCCAATTGATTCGTTTCATTCCCAAACTTCTGTGTGGCTATGATGGGAAGAAGGGAAAGTGAGATGAAATTGTTTTCCAGGAACTCTTGAGGAGTATGGCAACTCCGGGTTCTCTTCTGGAAAGAGTGGCTTGAACTTTATCATTTATCTGGTTTAAACTACTACTGTCTCATAAGCATTAATGCACTATTATTCTTCACTCTGCATGACCTTAAATGAATAACTAAGTCAGATGGACTTCTCTCTTACACACACGACCTTTTTATTGTCCTATTCTTGAGCCTACACTAAGCCTGAAATAAAGTCTCAGAAAATAGAACTTTCCAAAGCCCAGCCTTCCCTTTGTCTTCTGCATTCTCAGGGAAACATGGGGACAAAGCTACCTGGTATTCTGACATACTGAGTACCATACATCCCCAGGCTGGCTATGTAGACAGGGATGACCTTGAACTCCAGATCCTCCTGCCTCTACCTCCCTAGGGCTTGAATTTCAGGCATGCTATGCCATACCCAGTTTATGTAGTGCTGGGGCTCAAGCCCAGAGCTTCATCCATGCTAAGCAAACACTCTACCAACTGAACTCCATTCCCAGCCTCTGAATGTGAATTTTTTTATAGGTGACTGTTATAAACACACTTATTTTCTACATCACCTCCTCTCCAAAAAACACTCATCGAAGTAATAAAGATAAAACAGTTCTAAGGTTATGATTCATCCTTTTTGTGGACTGTCTTGGGAAATGAATAAGCATACATAAACACCATTTTTTTATGGAGAAATGCATTCAGAAATAATTAGCAAAAGAAAATTTGAAATAACATGAGTTCATAAAATAGTCTTACCTCCTCTTTGCATGCATGGAAATAGTCTTCACAGAGCCCTTTCAATAGCTTTACTTCTTTCTGGTGCTCATGCCAGATTTACCACAGGCTAGGTGCAGCATGGATGCTTTTCTTCACCCTTCTTTCCTCCAGGAAGAGGAGGACAAATAGGATGGCATCATCCAATAAGGTTCTCTGATTGCCACATCATGTTTTACAATCAAATAATCCACACACCTGCCCTTCTCTCTGCCAAGAAAGGCCAGTCCCTTTCTGGCCCAGTTGCTGTGATCAATCTCCAACTCTCTTTGCTTTCTGAGAAGTCCCTGGGACTTGTCCTGGTGGGAACTAGTATTCAACCAGGACCTGCTGCTTTCTGAAAAATCTCAGTGTAATATTGTGATAGGCTCCAGGCACCTTGAAAGCAAAGACCAAGACCTATGAGTCTTTGTAAGTTTACCCTGTGCTATATGACACCTCAAACATGATGGAAATACGTAAATGAATAAACGAGCACCTTTAAAACACCCGACTGCTTTGCTCTAACTCCCCTTTAATGTGTGACTATTACTCTTGCACAGAGATTATACAGTATCTCTCTCTGCTGTTTACAAAAGCAGCTGGCTCATATGAGGCAAAAGAAGGAAAGGGAAAAGAAACAGAAATCGAAAAGAATTAAAAAGTCAAAAGTCTAAAGGACTCTCTACACAAAACCCCAACACAGGAGAGGTTTATGTGAGTGGAGAGGCCTGTGCAGTCGCCGTGGTTCCGGATGAAGCCCTTCACAGCTGGGGTTGAGTGCCCTGGGAGAAACAATGGACCTTGCATCTGATTGTAGTACTAGGCACGGGCCAGTAGAGGGCAGCCACACGCACTGCATCGTTTCCCACTCCATAGTCAATGTTTTCATATTCCAGATAAATATAATCTTGGAAAATTTTGCCTCCAGAGTTAGTACAGTCAAGGTGGAAGTTTTGATGTTTTTTAAAATAACATGTAATTTTTTTGATCTTTCAATTTGGTGCCTGAAGCTGGAAACACGGGTTAAAACCGTTTGAAAGAAACACGCTAAAGCTGCAAAACAGAAGCATACTGCCAGGTCTGTGTTCAGTGACTCACATGAGTCAGGACATTTCATTGAAATTCTGAAAGCATTCCATTTTTCAGTCTCTAGTTCCAAGACAGAAAAACTTAAATTTAACGTCTTGGCATTAGATAATTTAAGTAACCTGTAAACTCTGGGATCAAAGGAATACATGTTACTCACTGTTACATGAGCCACACGCTCAGCAGAACACCCCCAGTTTCTACCATAATGTTCTGTTCAGCTGAGCTCCACTGGATGTGGCAGACCACCAGAGCTGGCTTCAGTTAGTGAGAAGGTTCTAGAGAAAGAATAGAAGCAAAAAGAAACACCACGGAAAAGATGCTGCAGAGATAACTAGTTCTAAGTCAGCTTCAAAATGACGTTTACCTAACTAAAAGGCAGTGTGGTATAAAAATTAGGTATTTGTGGGTTTTGTAAGTTACAAAAGCTTAATTTTTAGTCTCTAATAGGCATAATTGCTAACCTTGGGCACTCTGCTTAAATCACTTCTTTGCCCTCTCTCTATAGATAAATGAAGAAAGTGTGTTTGTAATACCAAATCCAGCCTGGTTACAATATGAACTCCATCATAGTTCTTTAAGACTTCGGTTATGATTAGCCTTGACTTGGAGACAAATAATAGCAGATTCATGAAAAACAAAACCAAGATAATTTTAGTTCACGTTGGCAAATACTATTGAATGTTTATTAGGTTGCCAAGGAACTGCGCCAGGCACAGAGATTAAAAGGTATTTAAGACTCAGTTCTTACTTTGGGCTCTCCTATCCAGCTTGGAAAACAGGCACAAATCAATAACTGTAATGTAGTAAGATTAAAAAAACCAAACTAAAACCTATCTTAAAAGCGTGTGTAGAGGATCACAGCAACAAGGGAAGGACAGCCTGGGCTCTCCTAATATACAACGTGTCCTGTGAATTAGTGCTTAAGATGATGATTTCTGGGCTAGTAAATGGCTCCACTGTTAAAATTGCTTGCCAAGCAAGCCTGACAACTTGAGTTCCATCCCTGGAACATACAAAGGGCCGATGGTATGGTTCATGTCTGTAATCCCAGCACTCCTGTGGTGAGACACAAAGTAGAGAAGACAGGAGAATCACCTGGACTGTCACAGGTCGTCGAAGTCGGAGTACTCAGAGTGGCAGAAACAAGAAAGTTTCTATCAGCAACGTGACAGGAGAGAACTGAATCCCACATTTGTCCTCTGACCTCAACACATGTGTTATGACAAGTTCATGCCACACACTCTCAAACACACACATATACGCATGCATACACACACACACGCGCGCACACACACACAACCTCAACACATGTGTTATGACAAGTTCATGCCACACACTCTCAAACACACACATATACGCATGCATACACACACACACGCGCACACACACACACACACACACACACACACACACACACACACAATTTCCATGGTCTGGTTAAAGTATAAACTCATAAAGAAGTGGTGATTTCCATGGTCTGGTTAAAGTATAAACTCATAAAGAAGTGGTGGGTAGCACTAGCACAAAGCCATAAAGGGACAGTGAGCAAGCATTTATAGAGCAATCAACCATCAAACAAAATAATTTAATTTTATGGTTGGAAATAGCTTACAATGACATCTAGCTTTACTCTGTCATTTTATAGGAAGGGAACTGAGATCTGTCAGTTTTTTAAAAATTGTGTTGTTCTTCAAATGTAATCCATTTAACTGATGGCCAGAAGCTGGGTGCTCGGGATGTTGGTGGATAGTACAGTTAGTAATTACACCTGGGAATCCTAGAGATAAACTACTTGGGCTCCACCATATACTACCTATGTTGTATTAAGTTATGAAACTCCCTGGCATTCAGTTTTCTCATCTGCAAAATGGGAATATTAATATATCACGTGCCATATAAAAATGAGAACATATAAATAAAACAGTTAAGAATGAAATAAAATAATGCAAATTAATCAGAGGCTTAATAAGAGCTTAGTAAACACTAATTGTTGGAAATGCAAGTGTCTGAATTTCTACACTGATGTTCTTTTTGTTGCAACAAGAAGTGAAAGGAGGTTTTGTTCATTTTTCTTCCTCTGATGCAGAAAGAAATAACTTCTTTTAGGTCTGTATGGCCATGTGCTATTCTCACTTCTTTACATCTTTTCTTTCAGGGCCAAGGAGATTAAGATCAAGTTGGGAATTCTCCTCCAGAAGCCAGACACGGCTGCTGACCTTGTCATTCCATATAATGAGAAGCCGGAGAAGCCAGCCAAGACCCAGAAGTGAGTCATGAATATGGATTCCGCTCATTTTCCTCCAGATGATGGCAGTTCTTCAAGTGAATAACACCATCACTCATCTGTAGAACTGCCCCTTCAATTACTCACAGAGGTTCATATGAGCCCTCAGAGAGTTGGTTCATAAATAGTATATTTTTTTAACTCTTCCATGTCTGGATCATAATATTAAATACAGAATTAAAAGAATCTAGCTTCACTCTGTGGTTGGAGAGATGGCCCATACTGTGTAAAATGGCACCATCCAGTCAATTGACTATACAGAGGTGAGGCCCAAATATCTGATAACGTTGGGTCAGGGAACCTTCCCCTAGTCCAATTATGAACTTTGCACACTCCCCGTGAAGGAATAGCCAAGGCTTCCTCCTCTGGTGAGAAAGGCGGGTGAGACGATTTCCTTCAGGAAGATACTGAGGAAAAAGACAATTTAAGGCTCACGATTTCTTCTCCAATATTCTGAATGTCCCTTAAAGTCCAACAGAGAACAGGAGACTGCTACTTTGAGGGATGAATATTTGACTAGCTATGTCTACTTAATGCATATCAAAAATTGTTTGCCCAATTCATAAAAAGTATGTTTCTGATGCTGGTTCTACAGTCTTCCATCTCATCTTCCCTTCCGTACATCATCCCTGCCCCACCCAGCAATGGCAGGAAACTCTCATTCTAAAGAATCAGGACACTATGGCAGTGAAACCACTCTTAGAGTTTCTAGGCCTGTATTTGTTCAATGCCATCCTCACTGTCCATCATCTTCCATTAGCAACCTAGACACCCACTGCCTGCAAAGATATACTCAATCTTCCCTTTAAAGTAGAAGTAGTCATGGAAATCAGTGGGGGGGAGGGCAGGGAGAATCAAAATATCAAATCAAAAATCAGACTCCTCCATTCTGCTACTTCAAAGCTTCGAGATCACAGAAGTGTGGGAAAAGGACAGGAGTCCCTTTTAACTCACATTTCTCTTTTTAAATTTAATATTTGTATAAATTGGCCAACCCATCCTTTTTCCAAAACTTTCAAGTTAATATGGTTGATTGGTTGAGAGATACAGAAATGGGCTACTCGGTTTTAAAGTCATTTTTCATCATCCTAAGTGGCTATTTCCATCCTCTGCTTTTTATTACTTCAAAGTGTTTGCAAACCGGAAGTGAGGCATAATTGAATTCTCTGCATTTAAAAAGGGGAAGCTAATTCAATGGAAAGCGCCAGGCTTCAAGCCATTGTAGAGAGTAAAAACCACATTTCATAGCCAGCAGATCAAATGGTCTGTTTTGAAGTAAATAATGTGGTAATTATTGATCTGTTGGATTAACTTTTTAAAATGCAGTCCTGCATTTCCTGCTTGGATTCTTTGCTTAGAATCCCACATAGACACTTGAACCACTTGGCCTCAACAGATTCTGAGAGAACAGGTTTGGGAAGAAAAGCTGGATCTGACATCCATTGGTTTATTGCCTTTTATCCCTCCCCCTCCC
>NW_008351346.1:174598-229008 GCF_000622305.1 Nannospalax galili | reverse complement strand
AAAAACAAACCAACTTTCCTATCCCTAGGGAATGCTTGTGGGGTGTGTGTGTGCGTGCGTGCGTGCGTGCGTGCATGCGTGTGTGTGTGTGTGTGTGTGTGTGTGTGTGTGCTGTATTTTTAACAGTGACCACTTCCTACTTTTTTCCAAACCCGTAAGCCCCATTCTGCATCTTCGTATTGGGCAGATTTCTGTGCCTTTTACCCTTCAGGGAAAGAATGCATTCTGCATGAGCTCAGCAACCTCTGTTGTCTTCACTTAAACATTTCTCTGTATTTATTTTTAACCTACATACTCTGAAATAAAGGAGAAAATAACCTCTTAATTGAAGGTATTTTTAGCACCTCTCATCTTCTTCAGGCAATTGTTTTTAGGAAGTAATTTCTTTTTAAAAAATATATTTTAAATTCCCATTTTAGTAAAAAATTAGACTCCTGGAAAAAATAGGGGAAAAAAAGATGTTTATGTTTTTACACCAAAACCAAAGTTTTCTTATCATTTTATCTTTTTGTTGTTTTTGTTTTGTTTTGAGACAGGCCCCAGCTGGCCTGGAATTCACTGTATACACGAGGCTGACCTCCTTCTCACAGATCTGCCGGCCTCTGCCTCCTGGGTGCTGAGATCACATGTGTGTACCACCACTCCAGGCTCCACGTTAGTATTCATAATTGGTCTTTTTCCTTTTGGTTATTCTTCCACAAGAAGCAAATAAGTACTCATATACCACACTGAAAAAAAAAAACTCTTCCATTCCTTTGACCGTACATCTTTCTCTTTGTTTTCTTTGGCTCACTCTAGAAATAGTCCATTCTGCTCATGACCTATCAAGTCCACGAACATGCACTAAGCCCTTATGTCATGGTCACCATGGACCCATGGATGGGTTTCAGGTGGGAAAAGCCTTAGCACTTGTTGATGTTCGTATGCAGGCCAAAATTTGAACATACATCTGCATTCAGATTTTCTTGATCTCTTTCTCAAACCTTACGTCTTTGATGAAGCTATTGTCTCTAAGGCTGGGTTCTTGACTTGTCTGCAGAGTCGATGTGTCTTGTCACAGCTACCTCCTGTGCTCCAACTTTGCCCACCCTCTGAATTCCCAAGATCTCTGCTGTAGGTCCAATAAACAAAATTAGTAAATCACATAAATTGAATTTGTGATAGCATGATGGTTTGTAATTTTCTCAATTACAAATGTGAGGGGCAGATATACTCTTACAGTATGTCCCTTTTATTAACTGTCCTTCCCTGCCACCTGTTATCAGTTTTTAACAAAATACATTGTTCTTCTGGTGTTTATCACTTTAAAGAACTCTAGACTGGCCTCCGTACACATCCAGTAGCAAACCTGGTTAATGAAGTTACAGCATGTTATCATGTCTGTGTTCATCCCCTCTCCAGGCTGACTGCAAAGTGAAGCTTGTAAAGAAGGATGTACAATTTTATGGGCATGAAGAAGTGGCATATCAAAACATTTATAATCTATTCATGGTGCCAAGAGTCCCTGCATCCATGGGCTAAGGGCTCAATGAATATTCATGGGCTTGAAACTGTTCATAGGCTGTAGGACAGGAAGGGAGAACAGAGAAGACTCTCATAAACAACATCAGTTAACTTGAAGTTCATTTTCCTTGTCCCAAGGAACTCTATGAGAACATTATCAAGGACACTTAAATATGTACCAGATACTGTGTACCAACCAAATACTGATTACAAACCAAACCAAAACTGAAAGTAAACCAAACCAACAAAATCTAGTCACTGGTGCTTAGAGACATTAAAACTTTTTCCCATGGTTTCAGCTAATGCAGGCCTGTGTTGTCAGCAGGTGTAGTGATGACTCATGGCATTAGTCATTCGAATCAAAGTCATCTGTGGCTTTCAACTGGGTAACTCTGTGTAAAAGGTGCCATACTCAGTTTACTGTAAATCTGGCACCTATTTATTAAAGGATGCCTACAGTCCATTCTACTCATGACCCATCAAGTTCATGAACATGCACTGATCCCTTATCCCATGGCCAACAGTGACATAGACACAGCTGATGGGTTACAGTTGGGAGGGACAATCTTGCCATGTTTTGGTGTTCACATCTAGTTAAAAAATTGAACATGTTTCATTGATCTTTCTCATGCGGCTGCTCGTGTATTACAGAATGATATTGTGGGGACAGGGGAGAATGATAAATTTCTCCAAGAATGACAATGTGTTCCCTTTAGGAGTTATGTGCACCACTGCTGTATGAAAGATCCAGCAAGTAAAATGTGTTAAGGGTGGAGAAAGTGCTTCTATACCAATATGGTCACTTCCTGAACCAGGTGGCATTTATCCTGGGCATTATAAAACACACAGTTAATCACTCCTATAAATGTTTATTCTGTCCTTCATCTGACCTAGCTTCCTCCCCCTCCCTTACACCCACACAGGGGAAGGAGACTCTGTGCTCACCTCTGTGGTCAGTGATGACCTTGCAGATCAGAATGCCCATTGGTCATTGAGATCTGCATCTATCTTGTTTCCAAAGAACTCACACTTAATGAGGGCTGGCAAATTCTGAGAATCAGGACAGGATGAACCTGTTGCCTACTAGGCTGATAATCAGAACACTAGGCTACATGCCGTGGGTGTGTCCTACTTGACTGTGCCCTTAAATCAATTTCAACTAATTTCACCCCCAAGCAGGCTCAGCACATGTCCTTTTCAGGAATTTAATCTTGGCCGTGATGTGCTGCCGATATTGACCATTACTTTGGTTTACAACAAGACCATTTGGGACAAACTGCATCTGGCAACATGCTTAAGCTTGGGGCACCTGCGTCTTCCTGTGCACCTCTATGCTAACCGAAAAACAAGGGCAGGAAAGTGACTTCATTTTATGAGAATATTTATAAAATAAGGAGATTCAGGGAGTGAGCTGCTTTCTTTTGTTCTGTAATTTAATATGCTGTTGTTTCTGAGAACAATTGGGCTTGGTGGATGTCTGCTATGTACAAAGTATTGGATCACTACAAACATATACACATAAAATCATATATATATAATCGCTCTCAGTATAAACCAATACAGAAGAGCCAAAGGAAATGATTGACCTTTAGAAAATATGTCCTTTTTATGGTTAGCAATAAAATGAATGAGGAAAAATATAAGGACAGTCTTATAATCCACATTCATGCCATTTCTTCTTCATGAGTTCCTCTATACTAGCTGGGGGACAATGGGGATAGAGATGCAGGTTCACATGTTAGAAATAAATTTGTGAGGCGTTAGTATGTTTTTGATATGATATTTATGTTTCCATCCAGGAAAATAGAAACCATATAAGATTATTTCACAAGGTTTATTATCCCCATATTTGTCAAGTCTGGCTTTCAAAGAGTGAACACATAAAATTGAAAACAAAATCATATAATTAGGACTTAGCAATCTGTGCATGTCCTGCAAAGAGGCATAGAGAAGTTGGGTGATGATCTCAACCTTAACTGAAAAGCCTACTCTGTTTTGACTCCTCACATAGATAAAATGAGGCTGAATGTGTGCGAAAAATAAAAGTAAACTAGAAATTGTCTTTACAACCTCAGCTGCTACTTTCAATTATTTAAATCCCCCCCCCAATATATATAAAGCTAGATATGGCAAGAATATCCCTCGGTTGCTTTAGAACAGTTACTAAATAATTTAAGCACCAAGGAAATTTCAGTTTGGGAAAAACGCTGCCATTGGTCTTCATGTCATAATAGACGCCGTGCCAGTCTGCTTTGGTTTGCTGATGAACTCACATGGGATTGCAAGCATTCTAGCAGGGTGAATCCAGGAAGAGCACGTCAGCCACTTTTACTCCCAGACAACAGCAGCTCACTTTGATATATCCTGCTGAGAGAACTCGTGTAAGACTTACACCTGCAACGCTTTCATGAATATGTTACAATAAAAGTAGTCAAGGGAGAAATTATATGCTGACTGTTACTTTCTCCTTTTGAGTCAACGTCTTCAGCATTTGTTTACTGCATCCTGACTCAGGATATATTAACTACTTTTCTTCTGAGAAAAAGAAAATCTTTCAAAAAATATTACTCCATTCTAATTGGGCAGGAAAAATAAATGCAGAGGGTTTTTTGTTGTTGTTTTTTGTTTTCTTAAATGTAGACTTGCTTTACATTTCCAGCATGGGGCAACATGATGCCTACTGTCTACTATTAGCCTTGAGAAAATGACTTTGGGGTTGAGGTGTGGAACAAAGGAAGTCAGGCAGCAAATGCGCAGCACTGGTAAGACATGGCATGAGTTCATCCCTGGTAAAGGGACAACTGGATTTCATTAACCTAAATTTGGAATAAACGTTTTCCCAGAGGCACTTGTGTACAATAAGTAAGAATGTCAAGACACAACTTCAGGACAAATAGAATCTTTCTAAAAAGGAATAGACCTGTCTAATCAGGTTGCTCAAAAAGAATTAAAAATGTTCATTGTGGGTATCTGAAAACAAACCAGATAATCAGTCTCAACTCTTAGTAAACAATCCACATGTCCTTAACTCAAGGGTGAGTCACAAGTTGTGTCATTTCTGCCTAGGAAAATCAGGACCAATTCATTATCATAGAGTGGTTGGTTCCTCACTCATGCCGCCTCCCTTCTCTCTCCTTATCCTTGATTTAGGCCCTCGCTGGATGAGGCGCTGCAGTGGCGCGATTCCCTGGACAAGGTCCTGCAGAACAACTGTAAGTTCTCAAGCTTCTCATGAGGGTCAGGGTCAGGACACAGACATGAAGCACCTTTCGTTCTACCCACATCCTTCTTCCCCAATTTGTGGCCTCACTGTGGGAGTGTGGTTATGCAGTTGGTAGAAGAGAAAGGCACTTTAATGACAGATGCTATTCCCTCCTGCCTTGCTTAGTAGAAGTGTGTATGAGCCGTGTCATGTGTTTTGTTGTTTGATACAAGGTCTTACATAGGCCAGGCTGACACAAAACTCACTATGAATCTGAGGATGACCTTGAATTCCTGATCCTCTTGTTTCCACTTTTCAAGTGCATAAAAGTGTCAGCTTGCCCTGCTTTGGCAAGCTTCTTCATATACCTAAGTGAAGTAAAGAAACCGCCTTTTCCTATTTAACCTCACTGTGGATTGGAAAGGATTGGATTTATTGCTGCAAAGATCTCAGAAGAAGCCATGGGTGGTACATTCTAGTTCAACCTGCTGCCAACTGTTCCTGTGACCTGACAAGCTTGTGACTCTGTCCACACAGTGAAGATGCCCAACTCTTTTCAAGCTAAAACTACTATAAGTGCTGCTTCTCTTTCCCCTAAAGTCCTTACCGATTCCCAAGGTGAAATAAATGAAGTTCATATTTCTTTTTGTTAAAGGTTTATTTTTATTTTTAATTAAGTAAATATGTATGAGGGTATGTGCATGCAACTACAGTGCTCTCAGAGGCCAGAAAACAGTGTCAGATCCCCTTGAATTGGAGTTGTAGGTGGTTGTGAGTCACCCAACATGGGTGCTACAAACCAAACTTGGGTCCTCTAGAAGGGCAGTATGTGCTGAGCCATCTTTCAAACCCTGTGGCTCTAGTTCAAATGTCTAATGTTCAGGATCCACCACGATAAGCACATAGCTTGTCTTTAGGTGAACTGAACTGTTCTCTGTAGGATTTGTACATGTAATCTCTTTTGAAGAAATACCATGTGCTCAGGTCTCTGTTGAAATTCTCTCTACTTGCAAGAGCTAACCTAAATGCCAACTGTTAAGTCACCATTGTCCATCCAGAAGGAATTAGTCACTCTCAGAACTTCCAAAGCTATTTGTCAGCACAGCTTTTATGCCCTTAATACTTGCTGTTCACCTGCTATGAAAGGTTTTATGGGCATTGACAGGATTTAGTCTCTTTCATCTGGTCAATTTCCGAAGAGAAAGCGCATTGTATATGCATCTTTGTCAGTTTACAAGGGACATCTGACATTCCTTTGTATTAACATAGGTTACTGCCTCTTATAGTTGATGTAGTTACCAAAGCATTAATTAAATCAAAATTTTCTTGAGTAGAAATAAAGCCAATTGGTATCAGGCCTATAAAAGAAAAGGTTAAGCTCTTATTCCATTTTTTTCTACATATCAAAGATCCTCTTACTCTTCCTTATTTTAAAAATGACTTTTAAAGATGATTTTATTTGTTACTCTGGGAACGGTACATGTGGAGATTAGAGGACAACTTTCAGGAGTTGGTTCTCTCCTTCCACCTTGGGTTCTGGGATGGAACTTGGGTCCTTGGGTCTGCGTGGCAAATGTTTTACCCAATAAGTCATCTCTTTGGCTCTAAAAGTTATCTTTAATAATTTAATTTGGGGGTGCTTGTGGTACATAAAATTCTTATGTTTTGTCTTCGGTTCTATTGCTGGCACTGTTGCATTCACTTATTCGGCCTATAGGACACATACCAAGTATCTTGCTCTTTAAACACAAAAATAGATTGCACATGGGAGCTTACACAAGCCAGGGACTCTAAGTCTCCCATGTGAGCCTTTTCAGAGCAAATGAGGACAAAGCTCAGTCTGGCAGCGCATGTTTATTTGGGCCCTCTTGGCTCAGGAGTTGCAAAGGTCAGAGCATTTCCCGAAACACCCTAGCCTCTCCCGTGGGGCATGCAGCAGCTGGGTTCTGGATTCATCCGTTCTATCTTCCGTCTCCCTTTGCTTCTCTCTCTTGGTTTCCAATTTCTTCCTCCTTTTTTCTGGTTCATCTTTATCTTCATCTTTCTTATGGACAACCACAATTTTCATTTTTTGAAAGTGATCATAATAATAAAAGTAATACCTGAAATTTATTATTCATATATGCTGTGCATTATTCTAAGTGTTCTGCGTATGTCGGCCTACTTAATGATTACGATATTCTCAGGATTTAGGTACAAGAACAATGTCTACTTTTCAGAAAAGGAAGCCAAAATTCAGGGAATTAAGCAGCTTGTTCACGATATAATTTACTGTAACAGTAACAGAACCAGGGAAATTATTTTTTCTTTAAAGTTCACATTCTTCAGTCCTGTGAGTTGGAAGGAAATGCTTCACTTAATGTGGCTTATTTAGTGCAATGGGTAATGCTGTTAACTATTAGGTGCATAAATTTGAGCTAGGAAGTAGGAAAAGGAAAGTGAAGATATGTAAACCTCAAACTTTGGATTCAAATAAGAAAGCCTCATAAGAAAGACGGCTGAACAATGGGCTGGAGAGATAGGTTAGCAGTTAAGAGCCCTGGTTGCTCTTGCAGAGGATCTGAGTTCAATTCCCAGCACCCACATGGCAGCTAACAACTATCTGTAACTCCAGTTCCAGGGGGTCCAACACCGTCTTCTGACGTCCACTGGCATTCATGACACGGATGCACCTACCTACATGCACATTCACTCATACACATAAAATAAAAATAATAAGCAAAATATTTAAGATGGTTGAACAAGCAAATAGTCCCAAGAAAAGAAAAAAGTGATTTCTTCCTTACTGTTGGCAGAAACCCTCAAGAGCAAGTGGGTAGCAGTGGGGAAAGACGGTGTCATACATGAGGCAGCTTTCCAGTTGGGTTTTGAATGATGATAAGGGTTAAATTTTAATTTGTTATGAATAATAATCAAGAAATCTAGCATGTATTGAGCTTTGTGATCATTATGTTTGGCACCATAAAAAAGCTGTACATGAATTATTTAGTCCTTACCAGAACACTGTCATGTAGGTTGCGTTATTACCTCCATTTAACATACCAAGCAACAGAAGCTCAGACAGGCTAAATAACTTGCCCAGGTTATAGAGATAATATAGTGTGCCAGAATTCACCACTGGGCAATCTTACCTCTAAAGCACACGCTTTGAAACAATAAGCTATGTCATGGTACTTATCAATTACCAATGCCATTTCAGTATCCTTTACCACCGCTATCTCTATTGAAGAATTTGTTCTACTCTTGTTTGCAATTTTTTTGCCTTTATAGCAAACTGACTTGGATTTGTTTAATGTTCCTTTCATTCCCAAAGGAGTCTTGCAAGTGGCTTCCTTCTTTTCCTGTATAAAGATACTGTTCTGCTTCACCTAGACATGAAAATTTCTATCTTTCATAAAGACCAGCCCTGAGATTATGATGTGGCTCATCCCCCAGGGTGTTTCTGCAAGGCCAGTGGTCAGATGGGTTTCATCTGCTTCCTGGGTTGTAGATGGTGCCTATGTGTATTGAGAGATGTTCTGAGGCCCAGTGTTGGGTCACCAGAGAAGAAGTGATGGCTCTCTTAGGGTTGTATCCTGGAAGTTCTCCTGGGGTGTCAAGTGAGCAGGTTAAAGTAGGAGGCAGAAAAGACATTGGGTTTGGAATCCCCTTTTCATCTCTGACTCCAGAAACCATCTTTGGGGGTGATGAGAATTTAATAGGAAAAGTCTCTGAGGAAAAAGGACTGATAGTAAACCAGAGACTAAGAAGTGGAAAGTTGACTGGGGGGTGGCTATAGAAAGTTCTAGGAAGAGAAATCCTAGAGAGTGCCAGATGAGAGAAAGAATCGTTTTAAATGTTTCCCCAACCAGTAGAGTGTACTATTTAATGAGTTTGGGTTAAATCAAATACATTGACAAAGGCCTTGAAACAATATTATAGAATTCAACAAGGGCGATGAAACCAATATTTGGGAAATGGGTTGCTGCACTGGAAAACTGCTTTACATGCTCATTTCCTGGGTGTGCGTTAAATGCTAACAGCATCAAGGAGTCCTGACATATGTCCTCAGGTCTCAAATAACAAGGTTTGGGAGGACCAAGATCTTTATCTCTACATTTTACAAAGAAGTAGGATGGGTGAGTCACAGTGCCTGATAATTTGTGGGGCTGTGGAGCTAATGAGAATTTGCCATGGGCTTATTCTATGGAATTATTTTCTCCTCTGCAGACTCAGATCTGGCTGTGTGGGTGCTCATAAGACCTCATTTCCTGGCAGCTGAAACAAATGAGGGAGGATGTTTTCCATTTCAGCAGAGACTATCCAATACATTTGTCTAAAAACCAATGAAAACCTTAACCATTATAAGAATAAAACTGGGTCTTGTTTATTTTTTCAACATATATGTTGACTTCAACATGATTAAATTATGATAAGTAATAAAGGAGAAACCAGGGAAAGAAGAAATAAACCTGATTTTATTCAGATAAGATTATCAAAGGAAGTCAGGCACAGTGGCACATGCCTTTAATCTAAGCATGCCATAGGAGGCAGGGGCAGGTGAATCTCTATAAGATCAAGGCCAGCCTAGTCCACATAGTGAGTTCCAGGCAAGCTGGGCCTACAGGGAGATCATGTCTCAATCAAATCAAGGCAAAATAAAAACAAATTATCCAAGAGTTTTAGGTAATTTCCTTAGCAAGTTTTGCACAAAGAAAATTGTTTTTCATACCTACCCAACAAAGTCGAGATAGGGGATCCCTGGTGCAAGCCAGCCCCTGGGGTTCCCCTTACTGGAAAGCTCTGGGTTTGACTGAGAGATCCTTACTTCAAAGAGAAGGTGGAGGAAGATTCCAGACATCAGCTTTGGGCCTCCACACACACATGTGCACGAGCGTCCTCAGGCACATGCACCCACACACAAGCAAACACGAATACACACACACACACACACCATGCACACACACACACACACACCATGCACATGCACGCACACACACATGCCACACCCACACACAGACACACACACACACACACACACACACACACCATACACACACCATGCACACGCACATGTAAAAAGAAGAAAAAGAAAAAATAGAAATGACTTGGAAAAGGGATGGCCCAGTATCTCTGATTTTATCTGCACATACATTCTGTAATTCATGTATTAAGCAACAACTAATGTATGGAAATTTACAGTCTATAGAAATGAAAGGCACAAATATTCAAGAAAAGAGAAAACAACTGAAATTGGGTGAAGGAAAATGAATTTGTAATGTCAATATAGTCCCTAGACAGATATAATGGATTATAGACAAGTGTCTGTGGGGGTAAGTTAGAGGAAAACAGGACCCTGAAGTTGATGACAAGTCATTCCTGTCCTCTGTCTTGGGAGGCAGATGGTCCACCAAGCACGCTGCTAAGGGTAGACTGTGACCTTGACATAGCCCGTTGAAAATGAGATCTCTTCTCTCCTTCTTTTAGAAACTTTTCATTTTCCTTTGCAACAAACAGACATGGATTCATTTTCTACAGAAAGTGTCTACTTGTTAGAATTTTAGTTTAAATAGTTTTATGTGTGTGAGTATGTATCCATTAAGAGAAGAAAAACGTCATAAATTCAGATTTTTTCTTTTTTTAATCTACAATTATCTTGTTAAGTCCTTTTCATGAATTCTCTTTATCATTTTAGATATTAATTCTAAAAAAGTAGGAAACAAACAGAGAGCAAAAGAATCCAGCCCAGGAATTATCGTGTGTATATAAATTTGTCTGTATTTGTATATAGACACATTGAAGACAGAATCACAATTGTTATATTAAACACAATATATGCAAACACTTATATATAATTAATTGGTGACAATAAATACTTGGCATGTGACAAGTTCACCTGCCCCTTCCCTTCAGGTGCCAATTGAATGCTACTACTTTACTTTCCATGTGTCTCAATCGAAGTTGGGTACCTGCTGTGATGCTATTGCTCTTCTGCAAAAGATTTTCTTTCACTGTATAAATGTTCAGTGAGTTTCTTCATTTTCTTCCTACTTCCCATGGAATGTATAAGCACTTTTAGGGCAGAAACCAAGTTTATTTCATTTATCGTAGTGACATATCATAGTGCATGAAATATAACAGTCACTCCAAAATTACCTGCAGAAAGAAATAATAGTTTATTTCTGACATTCAGAATTAATGTTACCTATATTGACAAATCAAGTTTTAAATGATTATTTTGGGATAAGGATATAGGTCAGTGGTAGAGTGTTTGCCTAGTATACATGAGGCTCTAGCTTCAATCCCTAGTGCTGAAAAATAAGTATTCTTTTCTCCGGTAGTTGGTGTGTCCAGAATGGCATCATTGTTGATAATGCACCTCAATGTTGTAAACATTGTGATGGATAGGTTTCATTGCCAACTCCACACAACCTAGAATCACCCGGAAAGGGAAACTCAATGTGGGATTGTCTACATTGGGTTGGCACCTGGGCATTTCTGTAGGGCATTCTCAAGTTAATTGGTGTGGGAAGATCAAGCCTACTGTGGGCAGCTTTATTCCCTGGGTAGGGGGACTTGAACTGTGTGAGTGGAGAAATAAAGCTGAGCCAAGTAATTGAACATGCACGCATACATTCTCTGTCTGCTTTTGACTATGGATATGATATAGTCCGCTGTCTTGAGCTCCTGATGCTGTGATAGTCCCACAGTAATAGACTGTAACCTAGAATTGTGACCTAAAATAAGCCCTTTCTCCACTAACTGCTTTTTGTCAAGGTATTTTATCCCAGCAACAGAAATAGAGCTAGAATGACAGGGAAACATGTATACACAGCATTCAATTAATTAAAAGAAAAGTCCTTTGTCCACTGCCAGAGACCCTGTGAGTGTCCATGAGGAACAGAGCTGAGTTATTCTATCTCCCCACATCTTTGTCCCATCCCTTCACTCTCTGGATAAAGGCATAAACTAAAAAGCTGTGCATAGGACAGCACTAGTGAGTCTTTCCTCATCATCTCTCTGGCATTTTTCTGCTGGCCTTGTATTATTCTCTCAGATCAAGTATGTAAGAGAGTAGGTAGCCCTTATTGGACAGTTTTTGTTCCAAGAAGTAAAATCAGGTTTCTCTTGAGAAGTGTTTTAAGATAACGAACAAATGTGTGGGACTTTTGAATCAAATAACCTGGGTTTGAATCCTGGCTCTGCCACTTACAGCTGGGCATTTGGAGGTAGTCACGTCATTTCTATGTCATTTACAAAATGGGATACTTACTGCACCTGCTCCTTGGGTTTATAATGAGAAATGATTGAGTTTACATTTGTAAAGTTCTTACATCGATGATGAGACATATTGAAAGTAAGCCTAAGCTATTCCACAGGCTATAAAGTTTGTTAAATCGATAAATTCCGTCCACTGACTTTTTACTTGCTAGATGGACTTACCAGTTTCAAAAGTTTCCTGAAGTCTGAATTCAGTGAGGAAAACCTTGAGTTCTGGATCGCCTGTGAGGATTACAAGAAGATCAAGTCCCCTCTCAAAATGGCTGAGAAGGCAAAGCAAATTTATGAAGAATTCATCCAGACAGAGGCTCCTAAAGAGGTTGGTCCTGATGGGTAGGTAGGTGAATATGGCCAGTTAAGGGTCAGATAAGCACATTCATTCCCAGGAAGTATTTAAACTCAAGCTTCAGGCTCAACATTAGACACTAAAAACTAACTCCTACTCGTGAGTACCTAACCAAGCACCTATTGAATACTAGGGCAGAATGGTACGGTCGAAAAAGTGCGACTTAAATGCTGTCCAGAACACTGCCTAGCCATCTGGGTCTCCCTCCAGTAGTCAGCATGTACCCTCAAGTGGGAAATGAGCCAGTGTGTGGTCTAGATGAATCACGGAGTCTAGTTTTTAAAAATAAGAATAATGGAGAGTATTTTGTAGAAATGTTTATGAGGACTGCATTATGTAAACAGTAGATATGAAAATATATGTATCAGTGTCTGAGCTAATTAATGCCCAGGGAGCATTTCTCCCATTCATCTTTACTAACTTTTCCTTTCCCTTCTGTGTCCTTCAAAATTTGTCTCCTCTATTCCCCTCCATCCCTAATTTCTAGGCTCTGGTATTTGACACTTAGACTCTAGTTGGGGCAACCACACTTCTATATCAAAAATAATACAAGACAATAGTGATAAAGGTGTTTAAAGTCATTAACATTAATTGACTGTCAACTACCAGGTATATGTAGAGTTCAAGGAAGCTTGTGGAAATTTTGTCTGCTGTTATCTTTGCTGTTCACAGAAAGAAATTGAAAAATCCAAGACCGGGGGTTGGGGGGGTGGCTGGAGAGATGGCTCAGCGGTTAAGAACACTGTTCTTGCAGAAGACCCAGGTTCGAATCCCAGCACCCACATGGAAGCTAACAACCGTCTATAACTCCAGTTCCAAGGAGTATTATCTACATGCAGGCAATACATGCATACACATAAAAATAATAAATAAAATACTAAAAAAAAAAAAAAGAAAAGAAAAAAAAGAAAAATCTAAGACGGTCACAACCAGACGCCCATCATGCTTTAGACAGGGCCTATAATCCCACACGATTTCCCTGAATCCAATATGGACAGTAATGTTCACTAAATTTTGGAGTCACTCAAAGACTGAGGAAACTCTTTGTATGGGTAGTAGTCTGAGATTATTTGTAAAGGGGAAATCCTAACACGTCTTTCTTTTCTAACATGCGTGATAGGATCCTATAGTGTCAACATTAGATACTTTTTCCTTTGATCTCTGGCCTTTTGTAAAGGGTGAATATGCAGGTATGAGAACAGGGATGTAGCTCTGTGGTTAAACACTTTCTTCACACGCAGAAGGTCCTGGTTGCAATCTCCTGGCCAACTAACCATTCGATGGTCACACTTACTTTCTTGTCAGAACCGTGGTTTCTTGGTTTGTTTTCAGGAAATAGCCATTCTAAAACCATGCAAAAGGTCATGGATCCCTAGGTAAAATTTCTTTCTCCTGCTAGATTCCCACCACAAGGCAGGAAATGTGGTAGAAAGATGGAGTCAGGCATCAGCACAGGTGCCAGTCAAATCTGACTCTGGATTTAATACACTTATCTGAGAAATGATCTTGAAACCACTTAACTCTCTCTCTCTCTCTCTCTCTCTCTCTCTCTCTGTGTGTGTGTATGTGTGTGTGTGTATGTGTGTGTGTGTGTGTGTGTGTGTGTGTAAGTGTGTGGGTGTCTAAAGAATCATTCTTAGGGTGTTGCCAAGATATGTGTTGGGTGATTGGTTGGGTACTAGTAGAGGACCCAACATCTGGTGGGTGTCAAATGCTGGTTGAAATCAGAACCTGAGTTATGTGTTCACTGCAGTATCAGTTGCCCAACCCCACTGCTTATGAAACAGTAGTGATATTTCTTACTTTGCATGACATTCCTCCTGTCTTATATCTCGCTGTTGAGAAACTCTGCCCCCCTGGTACCTCATCAAATCCTATAGCCTGGGCTGACTCAGTGACCCTGTTTCTTGGCCCACAGGTGAATATTGACCATTTCACTAAGGACATCACTATGAAGAACCTTGTGGAACCTTCCCTGAGCAGCTTTGACGTGGCCCAGAAAAGAATTCATGCCCTGATGGAGAAGGATTCGCTGCCCCGCTTTGTGCGCTCTGAGTTTTATCAGGAGTTAATCAAGTAGTCATTGGTCAGGCTGTAAACACTGTCTGGGGAGTTACATCCTTATAGCAACACTGCATTTTCCAGTCACCTTCACCTCTTCCCATAGCAGCTTTGCTCAAAGATATCCAAACAGGGAAAATCCCAGGGTATTGCTTAGTCTTTTGCGCGTGCTGGTTTGGATTTGTGGATCTATCCAAGGGCCTTCCTTTCCATTTCTTCTTCCTACTGGCCTTGTAAAGAAGGTCTACCCAGTTTCCATCAGCTTAAGTTACAGAAAAATCCTGACTTCAACAAAGCTATCTGTGACAAGAACAGATTGCTACCTAAAGGAGGCTGAAAAGGAATATATATGTAAAAGACCTCCTTTTAAGGGACTTTAATTGATGTAGTTGATAGTTTAATTCTCATCCAGAGCAGTAATGTCTTTAGTGATTTCTGAATTTGGTTAGTAAAAAGTGGTAAGGGATTTAGAAACAAAAGTAAATTGTTTAATTTTTGATCTCTCTCTGAGAGCACCTTATGTCGGCTGGATATTATTTAGATGCAATAATGAATATATTATGCTTATAAACCAATCTGAACATAATTCATTTTAATTCTGCCCATATATTTCCATCACTATATACCCACCCCATGATTCACCAAATACTGCTTTAATTCAATCACCTAAGGTAAATAATAGACTATTTTATAAATCAGTGTCTATGCTTATAAAATGTGGGCAAGGTTTTAAATTTTCAAATAACTTGAAATCATTGTGAATATAAAATGAACTTCAAACTTTCTAACACTAGTAACATAAACTAAAACCATTGTCATCCAATGGAGTCAGTTCCCATTTCAGCATCAAGAGACCAACATGGTAAAAAGGGAAACTATTGTCAAAACTAATTATGGTTAATTATCCAGTAATGCCATCTATTTGTTTAGGAAGTGATGATTATTTTCAAAACAGCAAATCATCTTTGGAAAAATTAACATGATTACATGTGGAAGCTTTCTAAGTGAGAGTTTTAGAATATCTTGTGTTTTGTAAAATAATGTGATCTTTTAGCAACACCAGTCAGGCTTCCCTCGCTATTTTGCTTCCTGTGTTAGCAAGTCATAATTACATTCATAAGTTCAGTTTCATGCACCTGACACACCACATAATAGACCATTGTAGTAAGTTTAAGGTTTGAACTTTATATTTCATTATGATATGTCTTGCTTAAATATTTTTCTTAGTAGATTCGACTGTCATGGTACGTATAATTTAGTAAATCGATAAAATCAAATTGAACCATGTATGCAGGTAATCTAGGTGAGGATATGGATTTGATTCATAAGAAAGAAGGCATGGTTTCTAGTGGCTCAATAAAATGCTGAAACGTTTTAAGTAGATGACACCGTTGAGTCTTGCATTTCTCCTTTTGTTTCCTTTTTTCATTCACACAGGCCAAGCTTTCCCACATGTGGCTCATTCATTCGGCTATTTCCTAGGGATATTGAGAGTGAAGCAGCTGTATTAGTTTATTCTTCAAGTAAACACTGAGCCTGCATTGGCTTTTCTGTATTTTTGTGATTTTGAAGGGTAATCTGTCTGAACACTTTTGACATTTCATTCTGAAAATGAGTCGGAGCCGCTGGGTCTGCTGCCAACAGTTCCAAGTGGTAGGGATTCATTCATATTTGCCAAGAATGCTCACTGTAGAGAAACTCCTTCACTGGTCAGGCTACGTGGGAACAACAGTGCAAGAATGAAGTTATCGGATGGGTTTGGTTTGTGAGCACTCTGGAATTCTGGCAGTCCTCCTTAGCATCCCTCCCCTCTACTGAATCAGTAGGGCAAAAGTCAGCCCTTGATGTGATCCAGCAGCTAGAAAAGTGAGGATCCTGAGGATCTAGTTGAACTGTTTCTTGAATGAAAGCGTGTTTAAAAAAACAATTTTAATTTAAAATGTAAATATTTTATTCACATTAGTTAAAACATCCAAATGTTTGAAAATGTCCAGAGAATTTACTAGATGGTACAGATCTCACCCTCACCAAGATGGCTGCTGTTGAAGACCCCATTGACTACGTTTGCAAACCAACTGCACACCAGTGTGAGTGGTTAGACTGGTCAGTGAAGGCTGAGAAGGGTGGGAAGGGTGGGAAGTGCTTCAAGGGCTGCTCTGCGAAGCTAGTAAAGAATGCTTAAAGCCATGTGTCTGCAGTCAGATGGTGGCATTATATACCTACATAGCTATTCATATCTCTATATGATTTTAAATTTAAGCAGACTATACACATATATTCTTCTAACATATAAAATAATAAACGGAATAGAAATATATGAGCAACAGATGTATTAAAATTAGCTTAGGAACTTTTTTGGAAAGCTTTTTGAACCTTATAAAAGAAAGGAAATAAAAACCCATGTTGGTAGTAATTTCCATGGTAACGCAAAGAAAATAAGTTCTTTTAAATCTGAGAAATCATAAAAAGTGGGATGACCTCTCCAGGAGAAGAATGTGTAACATCTATTTAGCATGCCTTCTCCTTCCTGCCCCTCCTAGCCAGTTCCCTTGAGTAAATTGCTTGGGAAAGTATGAAGTTATTGCAAGAACCTGGAGGTTCTTGCTTTTCCTCTCTTGGAAAACAGAGCTACAGTTGTAAACGGGTCTGGGATGTAGGACAGTGTTGGAACTAAATTGTGGTCAATGGGTAGAAATATTTTCTAGGTACTGGCCCATAACCTGGGTTTATGCTCCAGTTTGATATAGTTTGGAGTGAGGGTCAAATGAAAATTTAAATCAGATCAGCACAAAGAGACACCACCAGTTCTAGTAAATTGGGAGGTTGTGTCTCATGTATCTGTTAAAGCAGTGGTTGTTCATGTGAACACTTACACACACACACACACACACACGCACACACACATTGAAGTGCCAAGTAAATTTCAGTTCCAAATTGCATGAGAACTTAATAGAAAGAAGTTTTTCTTTTCATCCCATTTAAAGCTGTCGACTTCACTTGCTTGGTATGTTATTTGTAGATAATCCATTTCAATTGGATGAACTTGATTATTTCCTGAAGAATAGAAGATATCCATTAACAAATCAATGGATAAACTAATAAGCATTCCCTTCTAGGGATTTGCCAACTGTGCCATCATACATCTGATGGTTTGAGTTTCATTTAAAAGGCTAGTTAATTTGGGGAAAATGACTTTTGTTCCTGAAACTATACCCTCTAGCAAGCCATTTCCTCTGCTTCCTGGGAATGTAGCAGATTTGGAAGAAAATGGGTCATGAGAAGGGGCAAAAAACAGAGAAGGGATTAAGAAAGGAAGTCAGGGCCCAGTCCTATGAAATTCACCCTGTGGCTAGGAGCCACTTAGGAGCAGCCCAGCTTGATGGAAGAACAAACTGTCTTGCTGTCATCTTGGGGACTTGTGGGAGGCATTTCGTGACTCACATTGAGGCTAGGTAAAGCAGTTCATTTTAACATCCTAGAGAACCTTGAGCAGGGAAAAGAGCAAACATGGAGAGCCTCTTTCTCATGTAATGTGTAAGTGCCAGAAAGGAAAGAATGCGAAACTCAGTTTTGAACATCTGAGCATCCAAACCCTAGGGCCAGGCAACTCTATGCAGGTTTGGGATTAAAGCCTCAGTGTGTCTTGGTATCATGTTCTGGCTGCATTATTGGGCCTCAGTGTGTCTTGGTATCATGTCCTGGCTGCATTATTGGGCCTCAGTGTGTCTTGGTATCATGTTCTGGCTGCATTTTTGGGCCTCTCCAGTGTTGGGTCTCTTCATTATGCATGCATTCAGCATTCACTTAGCCTTCTCTTGGGGTAAGGCTCTATGGTCAACACTTTAAAAGCTACTTCTTGTGTTAAACACACTTTTCCCCAAATAGATGGCTAATGAGAGCAGTTGGTAACCAAAGAAAGGCTTTCCTCAGTCTTAGTCAAACATCCTGGAACTGAAAAGGTCAACTCTCTCCCTTGAGGAGACATCCGGGACTCTGAACAGAAGCCAGCTCATAGTAGAGACTGATGAATACAACACAACAGAATCTTTGGAGTTGGTCCTCAGTTCACAGTTCATCACTATACAATTTTTCTAGTAGAAAAGCTATGTAATCATCATATCCAGGTTAACTCGCGTCTTATAATTTGCTCATTCCCTCACGTCACGTGTTTTCCCTCCCCATCATCCCACATATCCCCCTCCCCCTTCTCCCTCTGAAACAGTCGTGCCTCATCATACTTAGGTAATAATGAATATAGTAAGAACACTTAGGTGCCTGTCTAGGAAGAGGTACAAGCAAAAGTATAGACGAAGGGAAATGCTGAGACATTTACCACTGGCAGCAAGATCTGAATAAGGTTTGCAAACATTCTTTTTATGTCGTGAAGTAACCGGGGTTTGAGGGGACTATGGACAACTTGGAGATCATTTTCATAAGACATATCCAGTAACATGGAGTAGAAATGAAACGTTTATCAAATCACGTGTTAGCACTTTTCCCGAAAGTTTTTAATTCCAGACCAAATGTGTTTGTTTCCTGATTATTGTATTCAATACTTAATGTACTCTGTGACTCACTCTTCCTGATAATAAAGTAACAAATGCTTATCTACAACAGTAATCACATGTCATATTAAATATATCTATGTAAGAATCTCGTGAGTTCTTCTTAACACTCAAGCATTCTTTCATGAATCAGTGTTCTCTGGGAAAGGACTGTTTCTTCCCCAGGCTTCTTAAAATAGGTGAACCCTTAATCCATAGAGAGACTCCTACCAAGTGCCAATTCCTATATAGGCTGATAGGAAAAACTCAGAAAAGAATATGCAAAACACAAAACACCACATCTTCTAGTGACTATTTTCTCTTGGGCAGGGGTACAATCACTTATTGACCTAGCTAATGTTGTACCTCATCCACTGGACCCCAAAAAGACCACCGAGGACCCAACACACCAAAATGCAAAAGCAAAGGTTTATGGTTTATTCGGGCTTAAGCTCCGGCTCTCAGACCTTACCAACTCAATGGATTCATGCTGAGAGCCCAGAGTAAGGGAGAGTGGAGCCTTTTATAGGTGCGCCAACATAATTTTAAACCGATTGGATGTATAAGATGCAGCCCTGGAAGTTTCTTATTGGTAGGTGCTATTCTCAGGGCTGTGGAATGTGCTGACTGTTACCTGTGGGGCCAGGAGTCTCCGTTTTTACCTTATAGGGCAGTTTTTATGCTCAGGCTTGCTTAATCTATAGTTTCCTGGAAGGGGGGTGGGGAATAGCAGGCAGGGGTCAGGGCATGCCAGGGTATGTCTAGGCATGTCTAAAGCAGCAGCCAAGCATTTTACAGAAGCTAAAAGAGCAATCAGTGGGGGTCTGGAGGGATTGGGGGGTAGTGGGTGAATGAAGAGGGTCTCAGGGTTCTACACTATCATCAATGTTAGAAGCAGGTTCAATAATAGCATATTATTTAGATTCTGTAAGATTCCACGACCATAGTAATTATTTTATTTCCATACATTGGTAAAAAATCTGAAACCTAGGTGTCAGTGCAAACGGTTCAAATTCTATGACTGTAACTTTGGCACTAAGATAGTTTAGGTAAGGTGTTAAGGTCTCAACTAGTGGAACTGGGACTGGGTAGATGGAGAAGCTTGTATACAAAAACAGAAAGAGAGAGAGAAAGGGAGGGAGGGCGGGAAGAAGACAATAAGATCACATTTATAGGGGAGAAGCAATGAGAATCCATGTGCGTGTGTGTGCGAGAGAGAGAGAGAGAGAGAGAGAGAGAGAGAGAGAGAGAGAGAGAGAGGAGAGAGGAGAGCACTAGAAAGTCATTGAAGTTGTTTATTTTCTTGGTCTGACAAATGTCTTAGTTGTCATTTGCAGGTTCCCTGAGGCCTGGCTTTATTTGATATAGATGTAATGCCCCTGAATACCATCGATACCATCTATTCTCTTCATAATTTAATTATCTTGGATGAGTTTCTGAAAGTTCATACCAAGGAGTAATATTAACAAGGACCATGGGTACTTTTCAAGTGACAGTCACAGGACCACTGTTGCAATCAGTGGCAAAACTGATCACGTCTCACACTCTTGACTGGTCTATACTGGGTCAGAGGAGCACGGGGTCTCTTGAGACCTGAAGTTATTGGCTTTAATTTGAGCAAAGCAAGATCCTAAAACACTTTTCACTAAATTTACATTTTCTGCATCATCAGTGTCTTGAAATGCAGCAGTTTTGCCCATGGTTTCCTCACAGCCTCTGGTACATTTTGCATTTGAATGAGTCTCATTGGGGCAAATTCCCAGCATTCTTTTCATTTCCATTTTTGGTCAAATCCTACCCTCTTAATGTTTTGACTTATCAAAACAGTAAAAGACATGGATGCAAATTTTATTCAAAGGCAAAGCTTAAGAGTCCTTTTTAGTCTTTGGCAGATGGTTTCCTAGCCAAGTAGCCAGGTCTCATTCATGGAGACACATTTCCAAGTTGTTCCCACCACAAGATAGCAGGTGGACAGGAGTAATTATGACCATGTTTGACAAAATAGTGCCTTAAGACTGCCACTGAAAGGAACTGTCTGTGACATGTGAGAAATAGATTCCTGCCTCCAGTTATGCTACTAAATGCCCAAATCCTGTTTGATTCCAAGCAGAATTCTTAGAAAACATAAAAGACACTTGAAATTAGAGCTTAGAGGCTTTATTTAATAAATAAGAGTGAATAGAGATGATGCCCCCTTGTTTCTTTTAACTGAATGTTTGTTTGGATTGCTTCTTAATTTAGTAACCAAATTAGGCCTACTTCAGTCTCTCTAGTAACTTGACTGTAGCATTATCATGCCACATTAAAATTATAACTGAATAAAATAGCCTGACTCTTAACTTTAGCTTTTAAAAATGGGATCAAGCCAGGCGTGGTGGCGCACGCCTTTAATCCCAGCACTTTGGAGACAGAGGCAGGCAGATCTCTGTGAGTTTGAGGCCAGCCTGATCTCCATAGTGAATCCAGGACAGCTGGGGCTACAGGGAGACCCTGTCTCAAAAAGACCAAAAAAGAAAAAGAAAAAGTGGGATCAAACTCAGAACTCAGAGGGCACGCATTCACTCAGATCTCTCTTGGAACTGTGGGTGGAACTGTGTCCCTGAGTCCGGCCTACTCATAATTTTATTCAAAACTATTTCTCCAGTTTCAATTTGGGAAGTATAAACTTGGATCCACCTTTATTCTATCAGGCCATTTTGCCATTCCATCCTTATAAGGTCTAATAATATCTCATTCACACAATGTCAAACTTCCTTTCTCAATCTTCATTTTCAGTGAAGATGAGCGTGCTGTCTTTCAGCACTTTGATAAGCTAATTCTCAAGCACACCCACATTCATTTCCTGTCTTGGGGTAGAAGAGCAAATTGAGGTTCCCAGGAAACAAGATCAGGTGCCCAGGTCACAAAAGCACATGGCTCAGTGAGTTTGCCAAGGTTAATTAAAAGTCCATTTTAAAAGTCTAGATTAAGTCCATTTTTTAAAAGTCATTCCTACAACAGAGGGGTGTGTGCGTGTGTGTGTGCGTGTGTTGGGAGGGTGATAAAGAAAAATTGTTCAAGTTCAGAAAATGGTATCACTCTTAAAATGCCCAGATGGAAGATGACTTCCCCTCTCCCTTCAGCTGAGAGGCCAGCAGCTGAGGGCACAGAATAAGGAGCCAAACAGCCCCTGTGATCAGTCACTTAACGTGGTTCACACACAAGAAAATGCCTCAGCCGTTCTGAAGAGTCCACCCATCTCATCAATAGGAACTCGGGGTCTACAGAAGTCTAGTAATTAGTCTAAAATGCATCTGGATAATGTCAGCATTCTAAATGTCAGATTCCTAGAATGGACAGATTTTTTTTCTTGGAACGAAATTCATGTTATACCACCTTAACCTATCTATAGCATAATAATAGGTGTTCTTATAGTTGGTATCACAAAACAAGAAGATGCTAGAGAAATTTGGTCCAGAAAAATGCTGCTCTGCAAAAATAGACTCCCTCTTGTTGCTAGGATAATTTTCCCAACTCAATATCCTGATATCACTATCAATATCCTTTAACGTTACTATGCCATGCCTTTGAGTGTAAAATATTCTTTTATGAAACAGACATTCATACTTTAAGATAAGAGACTCTAACTTGATTGTGCCCACTGCTTATCTCTTAAAATCTTCCCAGGCCAGGGAGATGGCTCAACAGGTAAAAGCACATCCTGCATAAACCTGATAACTAGTTCAATCACCAATCCGTGGAATCACCCCTCTCTCAAATAAAAGATGGGAAGATGCACATCTGTAATCTCAGTACTCCAATTTTGAGACAGGAGGCAGAGGTGGGCGAATACATCAGAAACAGGCCAGCTACCTAGGAGTACGCAGTACATCAGTAACAAGGAGAGGGGTCCTGCAACCAGATAAAAGGAGAGAGTCATTGAAAGCTGTCCTCTGACCTTGACACATAGGCAATGGCATGGGCATACAGCCATACAACCACATATGTACATGAAATATAAATAAATAAATAAATAATAAATAAATAAATAATAAATAAATTCAAAATCTTCTTGAAGACAGCCAGAGGGATAAGGTGTTCTGACTGAAGGAAGGATTTGATTAAGGGAGAGTGAGGTCTGACTAATGTCTTATTTTGATAATTAGTAATTCATATGTGTTATCGCAAGACCCTGGTGTCTGGTAGTACTCAGGTAATAAATATAATTTGGGGGTACAGAACAATTTTTCAGTCTAACTTTTACTCTAGCAATTATTATTTATTGTTTTATTCTTAACCTGGAGATGAAGAACTTTCCCAACTTATTCAAGGGTAAACTGTCATTTGTATAATTCATTCCATTTTGTTAAGCACTGTCCCTCACTTTAGAATTTGTCCTTAAGTGCAAATTCTCATGTGAAGAGTAGCACATGATATTTCTAAGAGCTTTTTCAGAGGAGGGAGAAAATGACTTAAAGGATCAGATCAAGTTGTTCTCAACTTTTGATGGCTTTCCACGCTCTACCACCCCCCCACCCAGGCTCTAGACCCAGGTGACAGAGCATTCTTGTGGGGTATGTAGATTCACATTTGCACCTCCACTGTCCATTGACTGAGTAACACCTCACATATCACAATCCTCAGCTTGACACGCACAGTTCTTGAAGCTAGGCAGTCTTACATAACTTCTCACAGCTTCTGGTAGACCATACTCTCTCCTGCTCAAGGCCTTACATTCCATTCCATCTATTTTATCTACTTAATATATTGATATTCTTAGAGAATTAGCAAACAACAGTCACCTTCTCCAGACACACTGTCTTCACCACCACCAAACCTTATCTAACCACAGTGGAGGCCATCCTTCCAGTTTGTAAGCTCTTATTAAAGCTGTGTCCCCATCCATCAGATACAATAACTGTGTAGAAGAGTTGCCAGCATTAGAAGAATGTTAGCAAAACAAAGGTCTGATGTTTTAACTTCTGAAAAAGTCAGGTACAGAAATTTCCAGATTCTATCTCCTAAGTTCCCAGGAAGACAGGCTAATAAAGGAAATTAAAGTTATTGTGGCTTCTGGCTCTACCCTCAGGAAACAACAGCTCTCCCACACACTGACGTCCAAGGTGATAAATACCAAGTTGAAGAGGAGGAGAGAAGGCTGGTACCAAAACAGATGGGACACTGGAAGGCACATCATAACCTCGGACCTCCCCAGGCTGAGTCCTTACTCTATTGCCTTCAAAGTATCTGTGCCCTGAATTCCTTGGTCTTTGACAGGGCTCCGTTTCTGGATAAGTAGGTCAGACATCCATCAAGTTCTTCGTCTTCATGAGTCCCCAGCCAATTTTCTGACTACAAACTGAAAAAAGAGGAAAACAAACGAATTTTTCTTGATTATTTTTCTGGCAGGTAACTACAGTGTGACTTTTCATTCTAATATCAGCTCTGTTTCACTGTAGGGGGTAAACATGGATAGAAGGCTAATTTAACTCATTTGAAGCCACACTTGCTTCCTCTAACAAGGTTTAATGGTGTTGGGGAATTGCATGACTTCCCAGCATATTCTTTTAGAATGACTAACTAGAAATAAAGGAAGAAAAAGAGCACATAATTTTCACTTGTACGAGGAGTCTTCTATTTTATTAATCAGCAGTTTATAGTGTCTTCATAGGAGCATAGAGGCAATTGAAAGCCAAATAAAAGTATTTATTCAGATCCTAGTTTCTCAACTCATGCGGTAGACTAAAGGAGACCTCAAAGATTCAGAGGGTGTGTTCTGACAAAAGTAAGTAAATGGCTCTTTAGCTGTAAGTGCTGACATCAGAAGACAGTGCACAGGTGACATTAGACCTTAGGACCTGGAGAACAGATGTTCTAGGCAGAACCATCATCTTCTCAGTTGACTCAGTATCTGTAGTTTAGAGCCACAGAATTTAAGTTGTAGGCTATGTTCTCTTTCCCCAGGACCCTACACAGCATAAATAATTCGTGAGCCTCTTTTTGCCCTTTTGTCAAAAGGGTATTCTGCAACACAGAGAAACAATCTAGAGTAAATTAAATTAAATAGAAATTAATTATACAAAAGATTTTTTAACCCGTGAAATTAAGCTCTTTATGACTCCCCAAATAGATCAGTTCACTTCCTTCTTTATCTGCTCTAGCTTCCTTTCTGTTGTGTCAATAAAACACACTGACCAAAAGCAACTCAGAGGAGGAAAGGTTTATTTGGCTTACATTTCCAAGTCAAAGTCTATTATTGAGGGAAGTCACAACAGGAACTTGAGCAAGAACTTGAAGCAGAAACCATAGAGGAACGTTGCTTGCTGGCTTGGTCATACTTAGATAGCTTTCTTACACAGCTGAGAACCACCTGCCTAGGGAATGGTACTGCCCACATAGAGGGGCCCTCCTACATCAATTAACAATCAAGACAATCCCCCTCCACCAAGACATACCTCTTGGCCAGTCTGACCTGGGAAATTCCTCAATGGAGACTCCCTTTTCAGGCTGTGTCAAGTTGGCAGCTAAAGCGAACTAGCATACTGTCCTGGTTTGAACCACTGAGGCAGAGGGAGAGAAAGGAGGTACTGTCCCTCCAGGAGAGTGAGCAACTGATTATCATTTCTGTCCCACCCTCTGTCCCTGACTCTGGGCTGGGATTATGTCTTATTCCTTATGTCCTAAGCACAGGCTCTTAGGATCTGACACAGAACCTTGAGATGTCTACTGGAGATGACTTAGCTCTTCAGTTCTAGACTATTCAATGAGGAGATAGTATTCAAAATGCTCACTTTACATGTAAGAAATCTGAAATTTAAATCTGTTGATCTGGGTTTGATCCCTAGAAGCCACATGATGGAAAGAAACAACTGACTCTTGAAAACTGTCCTATGACCTCTACACCCATAACTTAGCACATGCCCCCGCCAAACAAATGTAATTTAAAATTTTTTAATAATAAAACATACTTCTCATCAACGCTAGGGAGATGACTCAGCGGGCAAAACACTTACTACACAAGAGCAAGGACCTGAGTTTGACTCCCCAGAACCAATAAAGGTCAATGTGGCAGTGCATGTGATTCTGTAATCCCACACAACTAGAATCCCCGGAAGTTTGTGAATCAGATAGCCTGCTAAACACAGCAATGTACAATAAGAGACGTTGCCTCAAACAAGGTGGATTGTGAGAACTGACACCTGATGCTTCCATTTGACCCCTGCACATGCACAGTGGCTTACACTCACACATAGGAACATATGCACTCATAAACATGCACACATATATACACATCACACACACATACACACACACATGCATCACACACACATTAAAAAATTTATTTCACATTAGAAAGTAACCTGAACCAACAGATTCTCAGTTTACCTAAGTGATTAAGAAAAAGACTAGTCTGTAGGAGCACATGGATGACTTGTCTTAGTTTAGTTTGCTGTCAGGCTTCTGAATAAAGGTTCTGCATTGCCTCCGTTTTTTTTTTTTTAATTTTATTTATTATTTTTATTTTACAAAACAAATACGAGAAAATTCTGGTCTTTTAGGCTAACTCAGTGGAGCCCTGGTACTTGTTTTGTCTAGGATTTGTTTTGTTAATCTTGTAACACTGTAAATTTTTATTTATTATTTTTATTTTATGTGTACGCATGTATTGCCTGCATGTAGGTAAGTGCACCTGTGTCATGCAATGCCCACAGAGGTCAGAAGAGGCTGTTGGATCCCCTGGGACTGGAGTTACGGACAGTTGTTAGCTGCCATGTGGGTGTTGGGATTTGAACCCAGGTCTTCTGCAAGAACAGTGTTCTTAACCGCTGAGCCATCTCTCCAGCCCCAGTTCCTTGTTTTAAAAGGTGTTTTATCTCAGATTGCAGCCAGCAAGGGACCAGCTGTCACTCCTGTTTCCCCCAAGTCTGGAGCTCTAGACAGACATTTGAAATTATGGTCTTTATGCCCACTTATACAAGTGCACAGTTTCTCTCTCTCTCTCTCTCTCTCTCTCTCTCTCTCTCTCTCTCTCTCTCCTTCCTTCCTCTTTCTTTCTTTCTTTCTTTCTTTCTTTCTTTCTTTCTTTCTTTCTTTCTTTCCTTCTTTCTTTCTTCTTTTGCTATGGTTATCTCACTTTAGTCTTTAAAAACTTCTTATCTCAAGCCGAGCGTGGTGGCACAGGCCTGCAGTCCCAGTACTTGGGAGGCAGAGGCAGGTGGATCTCTGTGACTTCAAGGCCAGCCCAGTCTACATAGTGAGTTCCAGACCAGCTGGAGCTAAAGGGAGACCCTGTTTCAAAAAGACCAAAAAAAAAAAAAAAAAAAAAAAAACCAACTTCTTATCTCTGGATGTTCCTTTAAATTTTCAAGTCATTTCTACACCCATGTTGCACTAGTATCCCATGTCCAGCTTTTCTTCCATGAAAGGCTTGGTAGCTACTCTTGTTTTAATGTTCTGTGGTCCTGTTTGGGGCTACCCTTACCTTATTTATAAGGGATTAATCTTTCTCCATCTCTGAATTTCCTCTTTGTCTATTTCCTTTGACTAGTTAAGTTGTAGAAAATCGCTATCTTAATTCCTTCCTTAGTAGTCTCAATGTCTACGATAGCCTCTTTTTACTCAGAATTTAGTCACCTACATTTCAGTGGCTATTATGCCAGGTGCTACACAAGACGAATTTTATAAGGCATTTTATTCAGTTTTTCTCATGAGGAGCTAAGACTCGAAGAAAGTTAACGATGACCCCAAAGGCATGGCTGGAGAGGAGCCAAGCTAGGAGTAAGGGTAGCAACAAGCACTGAACACTATTTCTCTTTTCCGCCATTACTTTTATTTCTCCTCCTTTTTGAACTTCGAACCAGGTTATTTTACTATGAAGAAAGCCTAAATTTCCTTTTATGTATCCAAAGGCACAGAATGCCAATGTCTGGGGCACCTCCTCTGTTTTTACTTCTTACCTGCACAACCACTTTTTGTCAGTCTCTCACTCTTCTGCAAAATTCCACTGAATTTTACCCACCCTCAGCTCACTCTTAACCAACCCTAGATCCTCACTTGTGGGAACTCTGGAGCATTCACATGCTCTATGAGAATAAGGAAATGAGGAGTATGCTAATAGCAACAAGAGATTCCAGATTTTCCAAGAGAGCTGCCATTTCAATCACGCTATTCTGTTTTTCTCATAAGTATACTTGTTAGATGTTATGTTCCAGCTTTGAGTTTACAAAATCTATTTCTTCCAGCTAAGCTTTTGCTCAGCCCAGACAGACCATGTATGGATAACTGTAGTAATGTTAATCAATCAACAGCTGGAGAAAAATACATTCCTAAGTTTCAAAAGACAAATAGCTCAATTTTCTAGGTCATGAGGGATCACTGGAACAAGTCACATTGAGCCAAAAGACAAAAAAATAAATCTCTTTTAGAAACACAAACAAAAAGATTCCAATTTGATGGATTTTACTCTGATGAAAGCTTTGTCATCATTCAGCATGGCACCATGCTTTTCTGCATGTTAAAACTTTGTCCTAAGGGCTAGAGATGGAGATGGCTCGGCAGTTAAGAGCATTGACTGATCTAACAGAGGACCTAGGTTCTGTTTCCAGCACCCACGTGGCAACTAACAACTGTCTGTAACTCCAGTTCCAGAGGATCCAATGCTCTCTTCTGACCTCTGTGGGCATTGCACAACACGGGTGCACACATGTAGGCAATACACTCATACACATAAAATTAAAAAATAATAAATAAAAAACTTTGTCCTAAGTTTAGCTGTGGCACTCACTGTAGTTACTCCATACATATACATGAACTGCATCCTGACTGTGTACCAGGATCTATGCTAGTTAAGAATGTAGACAGAATCGGGTTTAGTGGTCCACACCTTTAATCCCAGAACTCAGCAGGAAGAGGCAGGCTGATATCTGTGAGACTGTGACCAGCCAGAGCTACAGAGAAACCCTGTCTCAAAAAAAACCAAACAAACAAAAGAATAAATATGAAGAAAACCTAAGCTCTTCTTCCCAAGGAGCTTGAAAGTTTACTGAGAAGATTATATATATATGAAAAGCATTTCAAGGCCAGGAGATATGCAATCTGCTGAAGCTCAACAACTGTAAAATCTTAAGAGAAGGGAGCCTCCAGAGGACCCCCTGTGTATAATCAGCCCATCAGGTGAATTTGAAAATGTGTCCAGGGCACAAGGTCACTACTAAACAGGGCAGCAGTGCAGACAGCCACACCCACCCCCCTCAGTTCCTGCCTGCAGCATCTCTCCCCCTCCTCATCCATCCTTTAGAGACACAGCTAGAAGTTTATTTCTAAATGGAGATATTCTGATCACACCTCCTTCAAAGACTGACTCCTGTTACTCAGTGCCATCTCTCAACAATATTAATGAGAACAAAATTATTATCTATACTACATGCTAGATGACTTTTTAAATGTTTCTTTTCCTTTTTATTGACTTTTTGCACATTTAATACGATTTATTTTGATCTTATTTAGATACTCTCCCCTATCCATACTCCCCTTACTACCCCCTGAATATCCTGTACTCTAATATGTAATATATATAAAACATGAAGATCACAGTCTAGACAGACAAAGAATACATACGTATATATATATATATATATATATACGTATGTATTCCTATTCAGGTTTGTGTTTCCAAATGCCCTTTGACCGTGGATTCATCTACTACAGTAGAGCCTGGCCAACCAACCTGGAGTCTCACCCTTAAACGAGACTGAATCACCTCTTCCCAGCAAGTGTCAGTTGCCAATAGTTCCTCAGGTAGGACTGGGATTTCTTAGCCACTTCCTCACATCTATTCTGTGATTTTGTTTGGCTAGAGCTTACATGAGACTTGTGCATACTGTCACCGTTGCTGTGAGTTCATATGAGTAACTAACCAGTTGGTTGGAAAACTCTGTTTCCTTCTAAGTTATTCAAAAACTCTGGATCTTACAATTTTTCCAGCCTGTTTTCCTCAATGATCTCTGAGTCTTAGGAGGCAGAAGTTTGATATAGGAGTCCTATTCAGGGATGAGCACTCTGCAGCCTCTAATACTCTGCATTTGGCCAGTTGTGGTTCTCTGTGTTAATCACCATCTGCTGCATAAGGAAGCTTCTCTGCTCGAAGTTGAGAGGTGCATTAATCTATGGGATAACAATAAGTCATTAGAAATCACCTTAAATACTCTATTTTGCAGAATAATTGTAATAGGCTCTCTTCCCTGGTCTGTGGGCTGTCTAGCCTCTGGTTCCTAGGCTGATATCAATGTCAAGTATGGGCTCCATCCTATGAAGCAAGCCCTAAATCCAATTAGAAAGCAATTGGTTACTACTATGATATTTCTGCCACTAGTGAACCAGGAGGCACACTTTGCCAGGCCAGTTTGTTATAACTTGCAGGATTCACAGCTAGGTAAGTTTGATGATTGATTTTCTTTTCAGCTAGCTTGCCTAGCACCTTCCAACACTATGAAAGCTAGGCAGTAGAGATGAGGTTTTAAAGTCAGCACTAGCTGAATTTCTCCTTGTTTTACAGCTCATATATGTAATGTCTTCAGCAATAGAGTATTGCTATCAAGTTCTGGTGGGTAACTAAGAGCAGGGCATTGGCTCGAACTGTTTGAGAGTCTATGGGACCCCTGGTCAACAGCTCCAAAATAGGGAGACCATTCTTGGCATTAGGCTTTTACTTTGCTAGCCCATGAAGTCTAGTTGGGGCAATCTCCCCCTTTTATAAGATAACTTTTCCTGATCTCTTTTCTAATGTATATGTATATACTTTAAATAGCGTCTATAGTGATAAGCTTCCATATGGATTTTTCTAAAGGCCTTTAGTGTTAGCTATCTCTACCCATAATTCCTCCTCTGTCCTATCCTCCCACTCCTCACTACATTTAACCCTTTCTGCTCTATTATTCCCCTGTCCCCCCTTATATCCCTGCATTCTACCTCACTCCTAGGAAGCTTCCCCCCACCCATGGCCCTTTATTAGTTTCCTGACCTCTCTGGATTTTCAAATTAAAACATACCAAATAGATGTTTTACCTGGAGTTTTCCATTCATCATAACAACACTCTCAAGAAAAAAAAAATACATGAGGTGTTTATTAGCATTCCTGTTTTGAAAATAAGAAGAGGCTTGGCAGCTTACCAAGGTCACAGTGCCTCTTTGTCTGTCTAGACTGTGATCTTCATGTTTTATTTAATTGCATACTCCAAGGAAATGGGTCAGGATAGTGACTAGGGTAAATTACATGTTTAAAGTGTGTTTTTAAATTTTTTAAAGTGTGTTTTTAAATATTTATTTTTATTTTATGTGTATGAGTGTTATGCCTGCTTCTGTGTAAGTGCACCCTTGTTGTGTTGTACAGGCCCCTGGAGGACAGAAGAGGTTGTCAGATCCCCTAGAACTGGAGTTACGGATGGTTGTTAGCCAACATGTGAGTGCTTGGATTCAAAGCCAGGTCTTCTGTAAGAACAATCAGTGCTGTTAACCACTGAGCCAACTTTCCAGCCCTGCTTAAGTGTATTTGTTAAGTAGATGAATGAAAGTCAGACACAAGTGAAGCTCAATTGATCTCGCGCATTAAGAAAAGCAGGTATCAACTAATGTTGCAAAATAATAAATTTCTGTTGCAAAAAAAAAAAAAAAAAAAAGAAAAGAAAACCAGGTATCATTATCCCCATTTTACAGTTGAAGCAATTCTGGGAGATTAAACAATCTATGCAAATCCCACAAGCAGAAAGGAGCAGGGATGTTTGTGTACCATGATCCTGGTCTAAGGCTCATGCACCACCCAGGCCCTCTGGTCAAAGCAGCAGGTCTCCAAGGTCCTTCCCTTCTCCTTTCACATCTCCTGATATATAGTGTTGTTCTTAGTCATGTCAATGCTAAAAGCCAAGCTGAGTTCCATGACTTCATTGACTGTGCTCTGTTGTCTCCAGAACATTGAATGTTTTATCCATTCATAACAAATATTCAGCCATCATGCACTGTTCTCAGTTCTGGGCCTTCACAAAACAGCTCTGGAGAAAGGATTTCTCTGGTATAGACCAACTGGCATATGATCAAAACACCTTCAGGCTTATTCTGAGTTCTTGACACTAAGTCACCATTAAAAGAAGGGTCAGATTCCTTTTTATTATTTTTTTAAGGAGTTTGAAAAGGTCATAATTACCAAATTGCTACTCTGAGACAACTATTGTTGTTTACTAAAATTCATTTCCAAATGTTTTCTAAGTTAATCTTGTGATTCAACTCACTTTTACTAGGCATTTTAATTTCATTATAAAAAACACCTGTAGGGAATGAAGGTATTCTGGAATAAAGCTAGGCCAGAGAGACTCTGAAATCAGCATGTCATTTAGCAGATCTTGTTAAGTTGTTGTTTTTAATTATACTGAGGTAGGATATACAGGAAGAGACAAGGTTTTGGAATTTCTTGCTGTTATTGGTGGGACTTACATGTGAAATAGAGGGCAGCAAGAACAAACTGTTCACACAGTAGATGAAGACCACAGGGCAGGATGGAAGCCTTGCTTCTGTGCTTCATTGTGTGAGTGCCCAACCAAAAACAAGGCTTGTCATAAAAGACAATCAGAAAAAGAAAGACAATCACAAAAGAAAACAGAACTTTCTTTTTTTTCTCTCTACACTCAAAATTCGAAATGGAGCACTTCTATGATCTGATGTCAGGATCTTCTTTACAACCTGAATGTGGTATACAACACCATGATAAACACAACCAAAAGCAACTTAGGAATGAAAGGGTTTCTTTCAACTTCCAAGTCACCATCTGTATTTGAGGGGAATCAGGTAGGAACTCATGGCAGGAGCCTGAATGCAGGAACTGAAGCACAGACCATCGAGTGACACTGTTTTCCAGCTTTTGCCTCTGATCTGCGCTCAGCCTGCTTGCTTATATAACCCAGAACCACCTGTGGAGGGGTGGTACCATCCACAGTGGGCTGGGCCCTTCCACATCACTCAATGATCAAGAAAATGCCTCACACATATGCCCACAGGCCAATCCAGTAGAGGAAATTCCCCCACTGAAGTTCCCTCTTCCCTGGTGTGTTAAATTGACAACCAAAGCCAACCATGACAGATGCCAATTACAAGTAGTCATCTGCACTGCTGGTGGGCTTGCTTTAGGTCAGGTTTCTTACTATACCTTCCTTGGATTTGATTTATTTGCTAGGTTGGCTAACTCAGGATAGCATTATTTACTGATTTATGATAAAGAATAGTACAAAGAATTCAATGATCATGCAAATAAGAGGGACAGGTAAGAGATGAGACAGCCTCCATGTCCTTTACAAGTTTACCAGTCTCTCAGCACCTCCAACCACATGTTCAGTGAGTTCCTACTTTCATACAAATATTAATTTAACTATAAATGGATTAACCTCACTAATAAATGGCAAAGTGGCAGAATGGATTAAGACTATGACTCAAAGATGTGCTATGTATATGATCTCCAGTTTTCAAAAGACAAAGTCATTACATAATGATAATGCATCAACTCAATAAGAAAATATAATTTTCATTATATGCACACCCAAAATATAAAAAGAAACTTCGTATGTATGAAGAATAACAGTGCAATAGGAGGAATAGATTTCAATACCCAACTTCTAAAAATAAGCTGGTTTTCCAGACAAAAATGTGGGAATGACTCCTGGAAAAGCCTTCTTTTACAAATGGAATCTTCCTTAATCTTAAAACCAAAGTTAACCTTATATCTTAAAATCGTTTAACATTATTTCCACTTGTTTATATTTAAACAAGCTTACTAGCCCTAGGCTTCCACTTGTAACCTAAAGTTTTAATCCCTTGTGACCCTTCCTTACCCTTGACCCAGAATAATGTATGTGTGTGTGCACGTGCGCATGCTCGTGGGGTGTGTGTGTGTATGTGTGTGTGTGTGTGTGTGTGTGTGTGTGTGTGGTGTGAAAATATCAAGCACCGAAAGCAGTGAATATTGTTGAAAGAAACAAATTACCCCAATTGTGTTGCAAATAAGAGGTGGGATTAGATTGATAGCATCTGTGTGTGATTGTTTGTGGGTCAGGAAGTGTCAGAAAGGGAAAATTCTCTGATAAGACAAATTTCTCTTTTCCCATGTGCTGCTGGATGTATTGTTTCAATAGAAAGAGAGTAAATCCTTTTATTGAGAGGACAGTTCTGACAGAAATTAGAAAGAACAAGTGCTCAGAACAGATTGGGCTCATTCCCAGATCTAACTGACACCAAATGGTCGGGCTGCCTTTGCTGAGGCACCACCATAATGTGGCACTGCTCCACTGCAAAAAACCAACAAAGAAACACCAGACTTGAACAAAATTATAGACCAATGAATCTAACAAGCATATATTGAACATTCTATCCAACAGCATGGACTAAAGATATATTCTTTGTAATTGCACAGAAAATATTTTACAGGGCATCTGTATACATGTGGCACACATACATACACACACATAAATAAATAAAAATGTTTTAAATGTTAAAAAATCAATTGTGTTTATATGAACAATGAATTATCCAAAAGTAAACTAAATAAGCAATGCCTTTTATGATACCACGAAAAAGAATAAAATATTTTGTAATAATCTTGGCTAGGGAAGTAAAAGACTTAGGCACTGAAAACTCTGACATATTTGTGAAAGACATGAAAGCAGACACAAATGAGTAAAACGGCAATCCATGGAGCAGAAAAATTAGTATTGTTAAAATGATTATACTACCCAAAGTGATCTAAGATTCATTAACATCACTATGAAAATCCAAAAGGCACTCATTATACGAGAAAAAAAATGCTAAAATTTATATGGAACTACAAAAGACAATGGTCAGTTGTTCCTTCCAAAGCCAGTTTCTTGGAAGGATATCACAGCCTCTTCGGGTGAGAAGAGACTAACCTCCTCACACAGGACAGAGGAGTTACTAACAAGTGCTCTCAGTGGGTCTGAGTTAGGGCCAAAGCACCATTAGAATCTGCCTACATTTTCCTAATCCTAATGCTAAGAATTCCATTCTTTCCCAATAAATGACCTAGACTTGAGCAACGAAGGCCCTGCTGATCATTCACCTTTCATTGTCACCTCAACCTCCTGTAAGATTAGACTGGATTTGATTTTCAGAATTATAAGCTACACACCTACATGAGGAAAAAGCGTTCTTTCAGGGGAATCACAAGAATTTTCAGATCTTTTACCTTTATTTGTAACTGGAAACTTAAATTCCTGAGCTCATCTTTTTATTACCAAAGTTTCTCTTGCATAGTTAGAAGCAATGACCCAGATTTATTTTATTCCTTATTTTCCCCAAAATAATCTATAGCGAAAAGTATCTGATGAACTTATTTAATATAGGCCCTTATATACCTTGGAAATAATATAGTAACTTTTGTCATTGCACACTGCAGACCACCAGCTCTCCTCCCGAGAAAGGGCCATTAGTAACTTTAAAAAAGCCCAGAAGTCCGTGAAGCTTTTGAAAGAACTCACCTATAAGATTCTGTTCCTCTGAGAACATTTGTAGTACAAATTCTTTATCCACCATAGCTCAATAGAAAATTATGGCTGGGTATGCAACCATCATAATACCACAATATCAGCGTTTGTGAGGCTCAGGCACAAGAATCCTGAGTTCGAGGCCAGCTGGGGCTACATAGTGAGACTCTGTCTCAAAACAATAAAACAAAGCAAAGGAAACAACAGTAAAAAAATCAGAATCATAGAGAAAAAGGTAGAGAGATAGAACGAAGACTAGATAGGTTTGCAAGGGGAGGTATCTCTTACGAGAATTGCATGTCAGCATTCTCTCATGCCTGGTGAGGAGCTCATGAGGCCCCACACCTCCTTGAGGAACTATTGGCTCTTAATGGTTGTTGGGGGAGGGAAGCAATTTTCTTTAGTACGGTACAGTCAGTCACTGGTGAGTTGCCCATGTTCTGATAAATAAGACCTGCTCCTGCACAGACAAGTAACTAAATTAATTAGAAAAACAAAAAAAGAGATATGAAAGTAAGAGGCGGACTTGTTGAAAAGAGGAAGGGGTTCAGAGGGAATGGGAAGGGATTATGGATAATGTTCAGAGGGAGATGGTGATGAATATGATCAAAATACAAAAAATATGAGAATCACTATATTGTCATGAACTCACAAATGCAAACATCACTCAGCTAGATTAAGGTAGCCACTCAAGCAAACACTTGCCCAGTCCCCAAGCTTCTCCACCTCAATGAACTTCTAAATAGTCAGAATAGCCATTTTGAAACCATGGAGCTTCATTTATGGTTTTACACTTTGACTGTCAATTATATCTCTATGCACTTACCCACCACAAAAATAATGAAAGAACACATGACAGAGTGGAAGCTAGAAAAACAATGAGCTTTATGTCCACTTTCAGGACTCCTGTATCCTTTGCCTGTATTCTGTCCTTCCTCATCACCTGATATTACCCATTCGTGGTTTTCTTTTAAATTCATTATATACATGTATGACATTTTCAAAGAATAAATAAAATCTTTAATTAAAAAATTGAAAGAAAAGAAAGAATTGCCCAATCTGTAATTGTGGGAATTGCTCAAATGGTCTCTATGAGTCTATTATCTTCACTTCAGGTGCAGGGGCTTGAAGTTCACAGAGAAGACATTTGGGGAAGGAAGATTTATGTAAATAAGAAAGAAAAGGAACAAGATAGCACCCAAGCTGGAATCGGGTGATACCAGTGTCAGTTCTTACTGCCTCTGACTTTGATGGGTTAGATTGCCTCCTAAACTAAGATTTTTCATCACAGAAATTCAGTTCACTTGGAGACCTAAGGAAGATGAAGATGAAGGGAGGGCCATTGCAGGCTCAGCCCCCACCCCAAATCAATGGGATGAAATCCGCAAGAAATAATGGTGGGCTGTAAAAGTGACTGTGCTTCCGCTCACAACCATCTTTCTGTGCACCACTCTTCCCGGTGACAATCCAGGAGAGGAGTTCAGAGGAGTGAAGGTCACCTTGGTCAAGCTGACACGTTACAAGGCCACTTTAGTACATATTAACTTTATAAGAGACTTCTTAGTGTCTTTCAAAAATACTTCTACAATATTACATTTCCATTAGCAGTGTATGCGAGAATGACTTGTCCAGAATCCTCATCAAGGATTACTTACTTTTGTATTTCAGTCACACGAATAGGTGTGTTGTGGTTTTGACTGTGATTTAGCAAGTCATTGATAATGATTAACACAATGCTACATGTGTGGAGGTCAGAGGACAACTTGCAGGGGTCAGTACTCTCCTTCCACTATATGGGTCCCAGGAAATAAACTCAGTTCATTCAGCTAGGTATCAAACACCCTGAGCCATCTTACAGGCCTAATGAGCATTTTTAAAAGATGTGCTTATTAGCTATTCGCATATTTTCCTTGACACCATGCTTGTTCGTATTATGGATATTTTTACTGGCTTGTCTTTTTATTACTGAAATAATGAGTTCATTTTATATTCTGCATGTAAGTCATTTGTCAGGTAGATTTGTTTTGAATATTCTCCCAAGGTATAACTTGCCTTTAAAAATTTTTTAACAATAACATCTACCAAGCAGATTTTTTAAAAATTATGCAGTCACTTCTATTGCTGTCATTCGTGTTGTGTTTTTGCTTACTGTATCTGACATAACTCAAGGTCATGAAAATATTTCCCTCTGGTACCCTCTAAATAACCTGTATCTCTAGCTTTTAATTCAAGAACAGTTTGAAGGAAGAGTCGTGGTTTTTTAACCTCATGTGCATATTCAGTCTTTCCAACATTTTCAAAAATGCTTTCCTTTTCCCTTTAGTGCCTTCGTGAAAGTCATTGATTATAGGAGTGCATATATATTTCCTGACTTTAATCTGATCAGTCTGAATATGCCACTGTGGGAAGAGCATCAATCCACCTTTATTACTATGGTTTAAGAATAATTCTTAAAAGAAGAAAAACTATCTTTTGTAACTTGGTTCTTTTGGAATTTGCTTTGGCTAGTCCAGAACTGCACTTCCACATAGATTTTTGAATCATGTCAACTTCTATTTTAAAAAATTGTGAGAACTTAATTGGGATTGTTTCAAATCAAAGGAGGAAATGAACACCTCTATAACAGTGAGTCTTCTGATTGGATGTGTTGGTTTTCTTTAATCTTCAGGAATGTCAGGTAATTTTTAATGCAGATGCTCACGAACCTATAATAGGATTATGTTCTAATAAACCCATCATAAATTTCAAATATCATTAAAACAAACGTATTTCATAAATTACCTACTGAATGAACATCACAGCACACTTTAGCCTAACTAACTCAATGTGTTCAGAGCATTTACACTAGCCTACAGTTAGGCACAGTCATCTCACATGAAGCCTGTTTTATAACAAAATATTACACTTCTCATGGAACTGCTTGAATACTGTACTGAAACCTTGTAGGAACAACTTTTATAATATATATGTATATACTCTAGATAAATGACTTTTACTTAACCTTGCAATCAAAAAGTTAACCTTACAAAGAATGGAGAGATGGCTCAGGAGTTAAGAGCACTGAATGCTCTTGCAGAGGACCCAGGTTTGATTCCCAGCACCCACATGGTGGTTACAAACCATCCTTAACTCCAGTTCCAGGGGATTCTGAAGCCCTCTTCTGACCTCTGCAGCATTGCATAACACAGGTGCACTCACATATATGCAGGCAATACAATCATACACATAAAAATAAAAATAATAAATAAAATACTTTTTAAAAGTTAACCTTATGATTTGAGATTATTTACACTACCTCAGTTTATTTATAACATAAAACAAGCTTACCAGGCCTTGTGCTTTTCTTGTGACCTGGTCATATAGCTTTAATGCCTCATGACCCTTGCTTGCTCTTGACCCAGAACAATGTATGGATGTGTGTGGATGCTTTGCATATTGAGCAAATGCTTCAAGCAGTGACTATTCATTGAAAACAATCAGAAATTATCCATTTGCATTGCAAACAATAAATGGGATTAAACTGATAACAACTGTGTATGCTGTTCTAGGTCAGTGGGAATGAGAAAGGACAAAATCCTTCTGATTAGATGAGGGTCCACTTTTCCTTCCCCATTTCAAGCTGAATGTATAGTTTCAATAAAAGGGAGGAAGACCTTTGTTGGAGAGCATAGTTCTGAGAATTCTGAAGGAACAGGTTCTCATAGCAATTTGGGTCCTCTCTTGGCTAAAATAGATGCTAGGAGTCAGGTTGTTCTTATCCATGCATTGTTGTAACGTGGCATCACATGGTTCCACCATAATAGATCCAGATGCTGCCCCTGTAGAGGGAATTGGCCACATCTTACAGCCTATCTAGTAGGTTCCTTAAAATGCCAAGCTCCTAGCATATAACAACCCCAAGGTAGGGTGGGACAATAGGATTGACTTCCTAAATTACTTCCTTATATCCCATCTAGTACCTTCACTATCTGCTAAACTCAGAGACCCCCCTCCTTTAAATTCAGAGACAATCCTCTCTAAAGTCTATAAATGTAAGTAATTTCCTTTGTCCTGCTGGTTGCTGTTGGATCACTAATCTTAGGTACTCCTCTCACCCATGGGAATGGCCAGCATTATTAAAGAACCTGATTCCTAAAATCCATCTTAGCACTTTGCTCTACTAAAGCTGAAAAGAATTTTTATTATTTTAAATAAAAGTGAAACATGGAATGATTGTGTAGGTATTCTTTTACAACATCCTGGAATCAAAATATCTTGAAGCACGATTAAATTAGGAATCAACTATAGAGAGAATTAGTAGGTATTTACTTCAAAGAGAAAGAAGTAAAAAAATACATAAATGTAGTAAAAATAGCAGGTGAAATAAAAACTGGAATGCAAAATAAATATAAAGTGAAAGAAAATTGGAAAGAACCAAGAACACAGGAATTCTAGAAACCTATCATTTTTAAGGACTAAGGAGATCTGAAAGAGGAAAAACAGAACATTGAAATTTCCCAAAATAGAAAGGAAGAGCTAGACTTCAATAGAGATCCTAAAAAAGAACGTGAGAAAATGAAATGTCAGGTCACAGACTGGAGAAAATGTTTGCAAATCATTTATCTGATGGAGGACTGCATCCATCTATAAGAATAAAAGACAAAAATTGCAGTAGGAGAACAAACAGCCTGGTAAAAATGGAAAACCTTTATACTACATTTTTATATTTCTAATTATATTTATTATGTAAATACTGAAAGTTTTATTTTTTTAAACCCATACATGTATGACACATATGGACATACTTTAAAAAACTTTAAAAAATGTTATTGATTCTTTGAGAATTTGATATATTTTGATAATCAGACTCTATCTTCACCCCCTGACCTCAGGTCATCTATTATTATTTTTCTCTTTTAAAATAAAAGCCTATCAAGTCTAATTTGTGTTCCCCAAATGCTCCTAGGTACGGGTTTGTCCCTTGGAGTCTGGTCAACTTACCTGGTTTCATACTCTTTAAGAAAACTGGATCTCCCTCTCCCAGGAGCTATCAACTGCCAATACCTCTTGGGTTAGGGCTGGAGCTTGGGGGAGAGGGTATGCTCATGCCACAGTACACCTGTGGATGTCAGAGGACAACTTCTGGGAATTCATTCTCTTTTTCTACCATTGAGGTTCTAGGTATTAGACTCAGATTATCAGGCTTGACAGCAACCTGCTGAGCTTTGTCATCAACCCAACACAATTTTTAAAAATTTATTTATTTTTTATTTTATTTTTATGTATTTATTTAGTTTTGTTTTGTTTTATTTTGTCTTTTTGAAGCAGGGTCTCCCTGTATCCCCAGCTGTCCTGGAACTCCCTATGTAGACCAGGCTGGCCTCGAACTCACAGAGATCTGCCTGCCTCTGCCTCCCAAGTGCTGGGACTACAGGCATGTGCCACCAATGAAAGTTTTGTCTGCATGCATGTAAATGTTCCGTATGTGTACAATGCCCACAAAGGCTAGAAGAAGGCATCTGATCCCCTGGAACTGGAGTTACAGACAGCTGTGAGCTGCCATGTACCTGCTGTGAATGGAACCAGGGTCCTCTGCAAAAGTGGCCAGTACCCTTAACTGCTTAGCCCTCTTTCCAGTCCCTATTTTATTTTTTGACTATGTGTATGTGTGTAGGTATGTGCACATGTGAGTGCAGGTGTCAGAGGAGGCCATAGGCATGGGATCCCCCTGGAGGTGGAATTACAGGTGGGTGGGAGCTACCTTGTGTGGATGCTGGGAATGACACTCAGATTCTCTGCAGAAGCAGTGTGTGCTGGTAACTGCTGAGCCATCTCTCCAGTACCCGAGCACATTTTTTTTTTTTTTTTCTAAATTAGCCAAAATCTACCTACTTGTGTTCCTGGGCTTTTTATTTATTTATTTTATCCTAATTCTCCTCTCAGGAACATGGTCAGAAAACTAACACATTCATTCTTCTCTCTATGTAATGGCCACTTTCATGTTTTCGCCCAGGTTTTCACCCCTCAAGGTTCAACTGCTCTCTGTGTTATTTTACTTTTACATCACTTTCTACCCTGTTTCCAATTTCACTTTACAGCGCTTTGTAGGTACTCCTCTCATTGATAGGAAGTGAAACCCACTCTACAACTCTCCCCGTAGGAGCTGCAGGGTGTCTTACTTTCTATGATATCTCCACAGTCATCCTACTGAAGGGTTGCTTAGTTTCTTATTGATTCATAAAATTTTCGGTGGATGAGAGAACTCACCTCTTCTAATACGACCCACCTTTCTTTCATCTATCTTCTGTCTTTGATTTTTCCATGATCAGCATAAACCTTCATAGAAATAAATATGCAAACTCTCTACATAGTTTCAAGAATGATAAAATGAATATCGAGACTATGTCTTCACTGTGTCCCAAACACTAATTTGAAATGACACATTCCATTTTCTTCTCATTGCTCTAGATTTTGTGAGTTACTTTGTTATTGTTCTTTTTAAATTTATCACCTATGGGGCTGGAGAGATGGCTTAGCGGTTAAGAACACTGGCTGTTTTTGCAGAAGACCCGGGTTCGAATCCCAGCACCCACATGGCAGCTAACAACTGTCAGTAACTCCCGTTCCAGGGGATCTGACAGCCTCTTCTGTCCTCCATGGGCATTGCACGACATGGGTGCACTTCTTACATGTAGGCAATACATGCATACACATAAAATAAAAATAATAAAATATTTTAAAATTTATCACTTATGTATCTCTAAAAATACATTGTTCAGTTTTGTCTATTACTGACATTCACACAAATGTAATAAGCATGCTTTGCTATTATAGCTTGATTTTCTGTGGCTCAAATGACGCTTTGGAAATCATGCTGATACATGTAGCTCTAGCTCATTAATTTTCATATTTCTATATTACTATGTGTCCTGTCTTTATCAATAGGGTTGTACTTCAAGTTCTGGGAGGCAATCAAAGGCTGTGACAATAGCCTATCTTATTTTGGGAGTCTCTTGGACTATCCTAACCAACAATTCAAGGGGAAGTACGTTTTATACACACACACACAGTGTGTCTCTATATATGTGTATATGCATAGTATGTGTCATCAGTAGGCTTTTGAACTAATACATTTCCCTCTGGTTTTTCATATGACCTAAGAATTATTTCTCTCTCTTTTTCTTTCTCCTTACATAGCCCTCTCTATTCCCTTCCCAGTTAATGTAACTCCCATTTTCCCATTTCCCCCTTAATAACACTTGTCTCTGATTATTCCCCTCTCTTGAGCTCCTTCTTCCCCTTTGCTCCAATGATTACTTTCCATTTTCCTGACTCATTTGGTTACATCAGGTTATATACTCACATTTAACAATTTGGAGCTGGATCCACAAATGAAGAAACATACACATCTTGTCCATGTTGCTTTATTTAATATTAAAGTTTCTAGTTCCATCCATTTACCTCAAGTTTCATGATTTTTTTTTCCTTACCACTGAGTAGAACTCCATTGTATAAACATATCACATTTTCATTATCCATTCATCAAGGGTCATTTATTTGGCTCCGTTTCCTAGCTGTTGTGAAGAAAGCAGCAACAAAAATGCCTGAGCACATATCTCTATAGCAGATATTTAGTCCATTGGTAGATGCTAAGGAGTAGAAGAGCCAAATCATATGGTAGATCTAATTTTAGTTTTTTAAGAGGCCTCCACACTGATTTCCACAGTGGTTGCACTGGTTTGCAATCCCATCAGCAATGAATGAGGGCTCCTCTTTCTTTACATCCTCTCCAGCATTTGATGTTATTTGTTCTTTGGATTTTATCCATTCTGACTGGGGTAAAATGAAATCTTAAGTAGTTTTAATTTCTATTTCCCCATTTATTAAGGATGTTGAACACTTTTCAAAGTATTTCTTAAGCCATTTTAATTTCTTCTTTTGAGAACTCTTCAGATTCCTAACCCATTTTTCAATTGGGTCATTTGTTTTCTTGATTCTTTGTTTTTTAAATTTCTTACTTTTTCAATGTATTTTTTATTAAATTTTGTGCACTTCATATAAAATGTCTTAATCATCTTTATACCCCTCCCTCATCCACACCCCAATAGCCCCCCACCAACTTTCATGCCTCCTGTTATATATGTTAAGACTTATCAAGCCAAGTTTGAGTACCCCGATTTCCCTCAGTGCAAGTTCATCCACTGGGGTCTAGTCAGCCTATCTAGAGTCTCTCCCTTAAAGAAGATCAGCTCTCCCTCAGCCAGCAGTAATTAGTTGCCAATAGTTCCTCAGTTAAGGTCGATACCTGCTGCCCATTTCCCCAGTTCTATGCTGGGTTTTTGTCTGATTGAGTTTTCATGGGTCTTGTGCATGCTGACACAATTGCTATAAATTCACATGAGCAAGCTCCCAGAGGCCTGGAAGACTCTGTTTCCTTATGATCATGCACCAACCCTGACTTTTGCAATCTTTCTGCTCCCTCTTCACCAATGGTCCCTGAGCTGTGGGTGAAGTTTAATATAGGAGTCTTATCCAGGGACACCTGCTCTACAGTCTCTACATTTTGACCAGCTGTGGCCTTCTGTGTGCATTGTACTTTGTTGCATGAGAAAGCTTCACTGGTGACAGTTGAGAGATGCATTAGTGTTCTCTCTATACCCTGTTCTGCCAGGTTCCATGAGCTTTAGGTGTAGAGTTTCCATAGTAGATATGTCACTTAGGGCCGAGCATCTCTTAGAGACACTTATTGTAGGTGTGTGACCAATTGTGGAACTCTGTGATATTCTCTGTGTGTAGCAAAAAAAAAAAAAAGCTTCTTTGATGAGTGGTGAATGGTATACTTGTCAGTAAATATAAGGTTCCATACTTAGCATACAGTAAGAAATTACATTTGTCTAGGGATATAACAGAGGTAGGGTTTCCTTTAGGATTCATGGCCTCTCCAGGCATGTGTGTTTGGCTACGTTCACAGTGCCACACATGAGTTCCTTCTCTTTCAGAGGCCTTTAAGTTCAATTAGGTAGCTATTGATTACCCCCAAGATAATAGTGCCACTACTGCAACACTGTCATTTGTGATCTGATCGAATGCATGGAATTATTTCGATTTTTTGTATTTGTTGAGACTTTTTGTTTGTGCCCCAGCATGTGGTCTATTTTAGAAAAACTCCCATGGGCTGCTGAGTAGAATGCATATTCTTTGGTGCTTGTGTGGAATACTCTATAGCTCTCTGTTAGTTCTGTTTGATGTGTGGTCTCAATTCAGATCCTTCTCTGTTTACTTTTTGTGCAGATGACCTGTCTATTGGAGAAAGAGGAGTATTGAAGCCACCTGTTATTACTGATTTAGGGTTAATCTGTGCATTGAAATGCAGTAGGGCTCTTTTTATGAAATTTGGTACACCAGAAGGTGGTGCATATATGTTTATTGCTGTGTGGTTGATTGGTCCCTTGATCAGAATGAAGTGATATTCTTTATCTCTTTTGATTAATTTTAAAGTTCTATTTTGTCAGATATTATAGCTTCAGTGCCTGCTTATAGCCTAGTTCCATTTGCTTGAAATAGTTTTTTCCATCTTTTCATCCTAAGGTGGTGCCTATCCTTTAAGGTTAGATGAATTTCTTGTAGACTACAAGATGAATTTTGTGTCTTAATTCATCCAACTAGCCTGTATCTTCTGACTGGGGAGTTGAGACCACTTATATTTAAAGTTATTATGTGTATTGGTTACTGTAATTCTATTTTCTGTTTGTGTTCTTAGTCCTATTTTGTGTTTCTGAAATTATACCTTCATTTGTTTTCTTTCTGTAGCCTCTTGGCTATGGTCAGTCATTTCTTCAGTCCTCTCTTTTGTGTCTTCATGAATTCTCTGTGGGAATGATTTGGTGGGCATGATTTTTTTTTAGTCTATTTGGACCATGGAGATTTTTTTTCTTTCTCCTTTTAATATGGATAGACAGTTTTGCTGGGTAAAGTGTTCTGGGTTGGCATCTATGGTCATGTAGGACTTGTAATACATTGCTCCAGGCTCTTCAATATTTTATAGTTTGCATTGAAAAGTCAGTTGTAACTTCGATAGTTTTTTCCTTATATGTAACTGTTGTTTTTCTCTAGCAGCTTTCAGTACCCCTGCTTTGTTTTGTACATTTGATTTCTAAAAAATATTTATTATTTTTATTTTATGTGTATGAGTGTATTGCCTGCATGTATGTGAGTGCACCCATGTCGTGCAATGCCAGCAGAGATCAGAAGAGGACTTTGGATTCCCCTGGAATTGGAGTTAAGGACCATTTGTAGCCGCCATGTGGGTGCTGGGAATTGAACCCGGGTCCTCTGCAAGAGGAGTCAGTGCTCTTAACTGCTGAGCCATCTCTCCAGTCCCAAACATTTGATATTTTTACTATGATATGCTTGGGACATTTCTGTTCTTGTGCTGTGTGTTTGGTGTTCTGTGTGCTACCTGAATCTGTATCAGTATGTCTTTCCTTAATTGAAGAAAGTTTTCTTCTATAATCCTATAATGCACACATTTGGTCTTTGCATGGTGTCCCACATTTCTTGCATATTCCATTCCTGTGTTGTTGTTTTTTTATTTGACGTATTCTTTGCTTGAGTGGTCCAATTTTCCAAGTTTATCATCGTCTTGACATTATATTTCCATTTCACTCATTCTCATGATGAAACTTTCCCTTGTCATTTCAAATTGGCTTTTTGAGGTTTTCAATTCCATCTTCATCTCACCTTTGGTTTTCTTCACTGTTCCTGTTTCTTTCATGAATTCACTTTTCCAGTCCTGTGCTGTCTTTGTCATTTCATTCAGTTATGTATTTGTATTATCTTAAGCTTCTGTCAGGAGTTCATTCCTATCCTCTGAGTTCTTTGTGTGTTCTTTAAAATACTTGCATTCTTTGATCATGTCTATGAATATTCTTATAAGTTCTGTGCCCTGTGGTTCCTTTGGGTATTTCTCATTGTAGAACACCTCTACAGCACTGGTGGAATTTGGTAGGATCATTGCTTAGTTTTTCTTGTTATTTGTGTTTTTGAATTGTGACCTTGGCATATGAGCTTCTTTTGTTGATTGTGTTTGATATGAAATTTTAACTTACCTTTATTGAGCTGAACTTTGGTTCTGTTTTTATTGTGGTTTGGTTGCTTTCTGATCAGGTATGAATAGTTAGTTGATCTGTGCTTCGGGTTCTCAGTTCTTATTTTTTATTGGAAGGATGAGGTAGCTCCAGGTTGATCTTGTGTGTGAGGTAAGCAATCATAGGACTGTGAGTGTGGAAATGGAGGTGGGGTGGACTGGTTCCAGCTAGCTAACCAGGCTAGCCTCAAGCTGGAGCAGAGCTTTCTAGGCCTAGTTCTGAAGGCAGTAGATGGTAACCAAGTCAGCAGGGTGTTCTAGAGCCCACCAGCATCTGGTTCTTGGCCAGGGTAGTCAGGAGCTCTCTAGCATCAAGAACCAGTCTAGTCCTGGCGAGTAAGTGGGCAGGTTCTGACTACCTAAGTAGGGTAGATAGGATCCCTGGAGCAACGCGATCCTGGCCTAGTCTTGGATCAGAAAGATGGCAACCAGTGATGAAGACTTTTAGGCATGGTTCTGCATATTATAAACCCTCAAAGTCTTCCCCATTAATCTTACAATGAAGTGAAATATGCTGATTTTATAGTGTTAAATCACTTTGAATTTTAGAATAAACATATCTAGGAACGATGTTAGTTTTTTTCTTGTAAAATTGTAGTGTAACTATTTTCTTTAGCATTTTAGTTCCATAGCATGTATGAGATTTACCTTTAATTTCCCATTATTGAATGTTCTTGAACTAGTATTGGTGTCAAAATTATGATAAATAATGTTTAAAAGCTTTTATGTTAAATATGTTTAAAAGCCTTCTCTACTATTATGTGTTTGAGAAGAAATGATATGTGGCAAGCATTCTTTGTTCCTTGAACTCCTGATAGACTTCGCCATTAAAAACCACCTGAGTCTGACCCAATTTGGTTAGCGCTTAGTGGATTCCCTGGGTTCTTAATTTTTCATGTGTCAGTCTCTTATGTTTTGTGTCTAAAAATCTCAGATGATGAGAAATGTTAAGTGGTAATTTGAAATATTTCTCTTTGTTTTAAAATATTTAGTATTTGTAGCTGTTACATACATATGTACACATATGTATAAAATCATTTATCTGATTGTGCTCTTCTGGTAATCAATCACGTACAAACTGAGCTTATTTTATTAGCCTTTAAAAGAAACAAAATTATTGGCTTTACTGATTGTCTTTATTACATAATTATTCTCCCCGGTTTGTCTTTTAATCACTTCTTTCTTGCTTGGTCTAGCTGGATCTTTTGTAATATATGAAGTTGGATAGTTAACTGCAATTTCTTACTGTAAGCTTTTAAATGATAAATCTGCAAAGTATTGTGTTGATACCAGTATGCAAATTTTGGTACATAATGTTCTCATTATTATTTAATTCTAATTAGATTTTGTTTTCCTTTATAATTTCTCTTGACTAATTATTTGGAAGCATGTTTCTCAATTTCCAAATGTGTTTTCTCTTATTTATTCTCCTTAGCTTATCTTTATTTCTATTCATTCTTAATTATTGTGGTTAATTTAATTGCTAACTTGACATAACCTAGAATCACCTGGGAAGAGAGTCTCGGGGAGGAACTGTCTCGATCAGGCAGGCCTCTGGGCATGTCTGCTGGATTGTCTTGATTGTTTTAATTGGCAAGGCAAGACCCAGCCTGAAAGTGGGCAGCAGCCTTCCCTGACTCGAGCCTTGAAGAAGTCAAACTAGAGGAAGCTAGCCAGGCTTCCCTCTGCTCTTCACTGTGGCAGCGATGGGACCACCCTCTTCAAGTTCCTTTCACCTTGCTTTCCCCACAGCAATGAACCATTACCTGGAACTGTCAGCTAAAATGAACTCATTCTCCCTAAGCTGCTTCTTTTGTCTGAGTATTTTATCATAGCTGCAGAAATAAAACTAAGACAACTGTGTTGCTTAATTATACGTTACCTTATAAAAATGAATTACGGAAATTTGTTGGGGTTCATTTTATATTCTAGCAAATGGTAATTTTTGCAGGTTTTATAAGATATCTTAAAAAGAACATTTATCCTCCAATGTGCCTTTAATTGTGAGGTTATAAACATTCAAGTATATATGCTGTGCTATTAAAATCATCTAAATCCATATCATTCATTGTGTAGTTAATTACTAACAGAAGGAACATTCTTCCACATAGTAACTTATATCATATAAACCTTCCTACATAGAACAACTGTATAATGTGGGTGAAATAAAAAATTAGCAGCATAAAATAATTTTAAAAATCACAATAATAGCCAGAAATTGAAAGATAAGGGGCTGGAGAAATGGCTCGGCATGAGCACCTGCTGTTCTTCTAGAAAATCCAAGTTCAGTTCCCCACACTCACGTCAGGGCTCACAACTGCTTATAACTCCAGCTCCAGGGAATCTGATGCCCTCTTCTGGACTCCACGGGCACCTGCACTTACATATGCATACATTACATGCATGCAACATATGTACAATTAAAACAAAACAAAATTGAAGGATAAGATACCAGAGTAATGGGAAGAGTACTGAAGCCCACACCCCTCCACTGAATATTCCTCTTAAAGAACTTGCTAATTCCTGGGATAGCATAAATTCTGAAGAGAGTATGGCAGCCTTGAGTTTTTCAGCAGTTAGCAGTAGACCAAGGAAAGATACTGGAGGCCACCAAACTTTGAAAAGCCAGGATCACTGAAAGGGAAGAAAACTTCAGTGAGAAGACTGAAATTCTGAATACAATTTTCCCAGGGTCTGTGATAGGCTCCAGGAATGGGGGCTAAGAAATTCAGGACAAAGAGCCATGCGTCTGCTAAAGGAGAGATTTGCCAGGGTTGGGGATTTAAAATGAAAATTATGTCATAGTCTGTCTGCTAAATTAAGATAATGATTTAATTTTCCAATGATACTTTGCACATTTTTATGGATTCCTTTGCCATTAAAACCCTGACTCATTTGGAATGCATCCTTGCATAAGGTCATGCTAGACTTTATTTTTTGCCATATGGCTCTCTATTTCTCTCCAAACCATCCACTTAATAACCAGTTTTTACTTACTGATTTCAGATGTTGCTTCTGTTAAAAACAAAATTAGTGTCTTAAAATAACTCTAACCCAAATTAGGCACTTTGCTCTCAAGCTCAGCCCTCCTCTGGCTTAGTGCCTCCACCCACCCTCTACTCCTTTCTCCTCTACACTCTACACACCTATCTCTGCAAATCTTATTGTGTCCCCTTTAAAAATATATAGGAACTGTCCACCTTCTACCTCCTCCCCACAGGTATTTCTGTCCAAGCCATTAATGTGTTCCTCTGAACTGAAACAGCCTTTTTCCTTGTCCCTGTAATTCTGGTTGTTCCCACCTTCTTCACACACTGTAGTCTAGACTTTACACTGCAGCCTGAGTGCTTTTTTAAAAAATAAATACCTTTTAAAAATATTTTAGTTATTGCTTTTATTTTATGTGTATCAGTGTTTTGCCTGCCTGTGTGTAAGTACACCCGTGTTATGCAATGCCCACAGAGGTCAGAAGAAGGTGTTGGATCCCCTGAAACTGGAGTTAAGGATGGTTGTTAGCCATCATGTGGGTACTGGGAATTGAACCCAGGTACTCTCTACAAGCAGTCAGTGTTCATAACCATTGAGCCATCTCTCCAGCCCCCCAATTTTTTTTTTTTTGGTCTTTTTGAAACAGGGTCTTCCTGTAGCCCCAGCTGTCCTGGAACTCACTATGTAGACCAGGCTGGTCTTGAACTCACAGAGATCCGCCTGCCTCTACCTCCGGAGTGCTGGGATTAAAGGCGTGCACCACCACACCGGGCTCAGGTGCTGGGAACTGAACCTGGGTCCTCTGCAAGAGCAGCCAGTGCTCTTAACTGCTGAGCCATCTCTCCAGCCCCCCAAATGTTTTTTAAAATATTTTATTTATTATTTTTATGTGTTTGTGTGTATTGCCTGCATGTAGGTAAGTGTACCCATGTTGTGCAATGCCCGCGGAGGACAGAAGAGCCTGTCGGATCCCCTAGAACTGGAGTTATGGACAGTTGTTAGTTGCCATGTAGGTGCTAGGATTCGAACCTGGGTGTTCTGCAAGAACAGCCAGTGTTCTTAACCACTGCGCCATCTCTCCAGCCCCCCCAAATGCTTTTTTAAAAACCTATATTAGCTGGGGCTGGTAAGATAGATCAGTGTGTAAAAGTGCCTAGCACAAAGCCTGATGATCTGATTTCATTCCCAGGACCCACATGTTGGAAAGAGAGAACTGATTTCCACAAGTTGTCTTCTGACTTTTACTCACACGCTATGGCATGTGTATACATACTCATATGTGTGTATACACACATAGACATAGGCATATACATAGACACACATGCAGATACACACATGTTCCCACACACAAAATAAATAAGTTTAAAATACAATTTCAAAAATGCTTAGGGGTTGGAGAGAGATGGCTCAGCAGTTAAGAGAACTTGCTGCTCTTGCAAAGGGCCTAGGTTTGGTTCCCAACACCCGCATAGTGGCTCATAGTCATCTGTAATTCCAGTCCCAAGAGATCAGGCACCCTCTTCTGGCCTCCGTGGACACTGCACACACTACCATATATGACAGAATGCATGACATTTGGTGAGAGGGCTATGGAGGGCAGGTACAGATTGGGGAGGAGGTCTAAGTACAATTAAGACATGTTGTATGAAATGCGCAAAAATTCAATTAAAAAATATATATATATGAAAGAAAAGAATGAGGCCCATTGCTGTGGTTTGCTCTTAATGCACCCGGGCTTTCCGTCTTGCAATGATGACTTCCTTAGTACAATAGTCTTACCAAACAATCCGCGTCATCAACTTCTTTAAATTTCTGAGGATTGCTATTGAGCTCATTAGATACTTGCATAAATAAACCCTTTTTCCCCCTCACTTAAATAATTTAGAAAGTAGAGAATGTTGATTTGATTTGAATTTTTGATATCATTGACTATGATTCTGGTTTATTATTTTCAAGGCTCTGAAATACGGTTTTCTTGAACATGAAAACGTAAACTCCATTAGGATAACAACATTGGCAGTGCAGAGCGGAGGGCTAGAAGAAAGCTAGGGCACTTGCGAGTAGTACTTCATCACCACAGCCAGGTAAGAGGACGTCATTCACGTCAGTACCTCTTTATGGGTCTCAAAGACAAATCCCAACAGGCTCTGGACAATAACAAGAACATCCCTGTGTTTTGATTCCATGCTCATCCCCAAACTTGTTGATCACAAGGTTTAAAAGTACTCCTGAGCCCTGACGCTAGAGCCTCTCTGTGGAAGGAATTGTGATTGTCTCAAAATTACCTTGAGAAAGTTAAGGTTGTGATGAAATTCTGGCTGGTTAGTGGATGGAGAAGAAAAGAACTCCAAGAGCAGCAGGAAACCACCAATGAATGAACATAGCACCTGATGGAACCAACTCCGAACTGCAAACCGTTAGGATGCATAGACAAGTGACTGGTGGTAATAGATCTCAGCTGCTATCTGGGTTTTGTGATATTTTGATTCTTGTCTAAAGGAGCAGAATGCTTTAATCAGGACACTGCCCTGTTCCAGGGAGCATCACAGGCATCTTATTAACACACACCTCATGTGAATTCTGTCAATTTGAATTAGCCCTTTGAACGGAACTGACCCAGGTCACTCGCAAGTCTTTGACCTTATAGATCAGAGGCTTGTCTTCTAATGCATACTGAAGTGGCTGTGGGCCCTTTTGCCTCAGTCACTCTTTCATAGAGAACCCAATCACATCCTTGCATTGTTTAACTTCTACACAGCTACTGTCAATTTGATCACCCTCTCTTTTGAGTCATTTTCCAGTTTAAAACTTTCTGGATCATTGACTCACACTAACTTTTTCTTTGAGTATATGAAGTCTCATCTCTTCTAGAATAGACTACAGTCTGTCTGCATCTAGGGTTGTTCTTTTGCCTATCTCACTTGGGGAATTTCTTCTTTCTGGGTTTTAACTTCTGTAAAGTGGAGGTAAAACAATCAAGGCAGCAATATGGAAACAAGGCCCTGATTTCCAAGGTGTTTAACACTTTTCCAAGATCATAGGTGTTGAAGAAATCCCCGCTCAATTTATTGACAGTTGCTAATGACTTTAATCACCAACAAGTTCTTTCTTAATTTCAGGGTAGCAGTTTTCTCTGCAATGAAATCACTATCAAAGTAAAGTGAAAACTTCTGACCCAAGCTGCCTCTGGCCAAACCTTAGTTCTCAGCTGTGATAGTTACTTTTCTGTTGCTGTGATAGAAACACTGACCAAAGCAACTTATAGAAGGAAGAGTTTATTTGAGCTTACGGTTCCACCAGGCAAAAGTCCATCATGGCGGGGAGGCATGGTGGCAGAGGTGGCTAGATGAGGAGCGCAAGCTAAATTCTCACATCTTCAAGCAGGCACAGGAAACAAGAGAACAACTCGAGATCTGGCAAGGCTTAAGAACTCTCTAAGCCCACCTCCACTGACATGTGTCCTCCAGCATGGCCACACCTTCTAAGACTTCCCAAAATAGCACCACCAACTGAGGACAAATTGTCCAAATACTTGGAGTCTGGGGGACATTCTCATTCAAACCTCCACATATAGTAATCTATGAACTTCTGTTTCCTCTTTAAAAATGGCTGAGCCTGTGAGATGGAGTTGGATCAGCTGATAGAAGTTGCGTGCTGTCAAGTTTAGTGATCCAAGTTGGACTCCTGGGACCCACAGAGTAGAAAAAGCAAATTGATTCTGCAAGCTGTCCTCTGACCTTCACATGTACACCATCATACATACACACACAAGCAAATAAATGTAATTTTAAAAAATGATAGGATAATGCTATCTGATTTGCTAGCTTTCCAGAAAAAAAATGTACATAAATAAACACTGTAATTTTTCAGACCCCTGGCTCAACGTTGTGGAAATAAAGCTCAGAATGACAAACTGACTTGGAAAAAGAAAGCTGTAGATCAGTGGGAATTGTCTTTATTATATTTGTCAGAATGTCAGGTGCTGGAATAAACCAGGGCTCATTTTTTTCATTAAGCAAATCAGACCCTTCAAATCAATGTTTTATTTGAATAACAATAAGGAGAAAATTCCTGTTCATCAGGTTGAAAGCTTGGGGATCTGCTGTTCCTTTCCAGCTTAGGGAATTTAGCATATTGAATTAGGAATGTTAATATTTCCTAAGTAAATATTATTTTCTTGTGGAAAATGTATGTGAACACTAGCTTCAAGTTTTTACATCCCCAGCAGTGATCCTTGTTTATCATCATCACCCAAATGTCCACGTACACATAAAGTTTAAAAGTTTTAGGTTTCCCCTAAAGTTTTATATATTCTTCCTCTTAAGGAAATAAGCTAGTGGCACATGCCTGTAATCTCAACCACTTGGGCTGCATAGGAAGGGCCCGCTATACACACACACACACACACACACACACACACACACGCACACACGCATGCACACTCCCCAAAACAAATTCAAGGCGTGACACAAAGGTTATAAATTATTTCCTGCCCTCTCTTCTTCCCTCCCTCCCTTCTTTCTTTCTTCTTTTCTTCATTCAGTCTGTCAACAAACATTTTTGTCAAGCAGTGGATATGAATATGAAAGATAATAATGAAATTATTAATAATAGTAAATGTGGGGGAATCCAGTATGAATGAGACACACACATATTGTGAGGCACTCAGCCTAGTAAGAGACAGATGGGAATAACTATTAAGCACAACAATCAATATAAAAGAAGCCTGTGAAAGCAGCTCTGCCTTAGGGAATCAGAGAAGGCTTCATAGGGAAGGTGTCATTGAAGCTAGGTCTTAACTCTTTTGAAGAAATCAAATGAAGAGTTGAGAATTCAGTTCAGTGGTAGAGCAGCTGTCTAGTATGTT
>NW_008351346.1:171820-174540 GCF_000622305.1 Nannospalax galili | reverse complement strand
GGGGGAGGGAGGTTTTTATCAGATAAAAAGGAGGAAGATCAATTCAGACAGAAGGAGAAGAGGACAGAAGAGAGGCCTGAGAGGCAGAGGCAAGACAAGAGACAGCTGGGTCTACTCTAGGTCTGAGAGATAATTGAGAGACGTCTGTTGACTTCAGCAGAGCAGCTAGCTGATCAAATATGTTTTGCAGATGCTACAAATATTTGTCAAAGCTTTTCTCACACAAAGTGACCTCAACCTTCTTTTAATTTTCTGTGTTTCCTTCTACTTTTCTTTCTCATTATGCAGTCTATCTGTTGGGTTATTGAAGCTTGATCTGTTCTGAGAACAGTAGATGGAGAGTCTGTGAGGACAAGCAACATTTTTATAGTTTCCTGAAGAACATAAAGAGAAAGAAATAATTGAAAAACAAAAAACAAAACAAAGCAAAAGACTCTACAGTCCTGCTATGTTGGGCTCACTTCCTAGGGGTTAGACTAAATTACCCCAAGAGGGGAGAAAAGAGAATTCAAATGTGCCAGGCTAATAGGGGATGTGTGTTATATCTTGTTTTCAATCCCAGTAAAACACAAAGGCCTGGGAACTGTGGATTGCTACCCTTACTACTGTTCCAGCTTCGTTGTCAGTCATCTCCCGCCTTGTTCCTTGGATTCCTAGCTAGTCCTTAAATGTGCAAAGTTTTGGTTTCTCTCAGTTCAAAACTTTTTAACTGTAGGTATCCACATGCCTTCCCCTACATGCTTCAGGGCTCAGCTCAAAAAAGCCTTGTCTCTGAGCACTCCACATGAAGCAGGAGTCACCTGCTTCTCCTGTGTGCAGTACTCTAACCTCTTCTCTTGGCTTGGTCCTCTCTAAGTAGTTATTTTCACTTTGCTTGTTATGGTTTGAATGCGAACTGTTCTCCAGGCTCATGTGTGGATATAGGTCCCTGGCTAATGGGGGAGTGGGGACTTAAGGGTGATAGCCAGGAGGTACTTTGTGTTCAAGTTCCCTGTACTTCCTGATCTACCAAGATGTAAACACATCATGCCACAAGCTCCTGCTACCATGGACTGAGCCTTTCCAGCTGCCTTCTTCTACCATAAAGTCTCTCATCTGGAAAAGTGCATCTGTCAGGTATTCTGTCACATTAACAAAAAAGTAACTAATCCACTGAGCCGATATTTTTATGTTCTGAATTTTATTTTTCCCCATGTTATATTAGATTTAAGCTGCATGAGAGCAGTCATTTTAGTAAATAACTAATAGATATTTTTAGCAAGTAGAAGACTCAAAAATATTTTATTATCATCTTTATTTTATATGTATGAGTGTATTGCCTACAGTTATGTAAGTGCACCCACGTCATACAATGCCCACAGAGGTCAGAAGAGGGCATTGGATACCCTGGAACCACTGAGCCATCTTCCCAGCCCCAAGATTCTTTATATTGTTATTAACAGTAACGTTCTACAGATGAATGGCCTGAATTTCAGAAAAATGTAATATTATTATGTTCCATGCCACATATGGCTTCTAGATTGAGTTCATAAGGCCCCAAAGCCAAGATTTTTTCCCATTATCCCAAACTTTATTCCCTAAAAGGATGCCACCAATGAGACACGCCTTCAGATCTAAGATTTTTTTCAGCACTTGCTATTTTCATCATAGTTTCTAACTGTAGAAACAAAATACACTGTACTTGTTTAAGAAAAACCAATTTATTAATAGCCGTGGACGGTTCGCTGAATCATTGGCCAGGCTGAAGAAACAGACTTGGGCTTTGGCTTTGGCATTCAGAAATAACTTCAGCACCACACAGAAGACCTAGCCTGCTAAGGGACTGCCGCATTCTCCCTTTCAAGGAACTGCGGAGTCAGAAAGGGCAGCCAACGTGGATTCAGGGTAAGACCATCTTCACAGAAGCACAAAGCTGATGGATCAGGAAAGTCACCTTCACAAGGCTGACTCTAGAACTTCTAAAAAAATTATGTTTTTTTTTTTATGTTTATGAATGAGTGTTTTGCCTGCATGTATGTAAGAGTACCCATATTGTGCAATGCCTGCGGAGGTCAGAAGAGGGTGTCGGATCTGCTGAAACTGGAGTTATGGAGGGTCATTAGCTGCCATGTGGGTGCTGGGAACTGAACTCAGCTCCTCTGCAAGAGCAGCCAGTGCTCTTAATGCTGAACCATCTCTCCAGCCCTGTGACTCCATATTTTTTTGGCTATTTATTTATTATTATTTATTTAATAACCACATGATTAGAAGAAGCATTTCATTATAGCATTAACATATTCAATAACAATTTCCAGAGCAAAGATGCAGCTCTTTCAAAATTGGCTGTAAATTTTTAGGTTCACAGTTGAACTAATACATTCTTAATGCTGAACCATCTCTCCAGCCCTGTGACTCCATATTTTTTTGGCTATTTATTTATTATTATTTATTTAATAACCACATGATTAGAAGAAGCATTTCATTATAGCATTAACATATTCAATAACAATTTCCAGAGCAAAGATGCAGCTCTTTCAAAATTGGCTGTAAATTTTTAAGTTCACTGTGTTGAATTAATATAGTTATACATTACTGTACTCAGTATAAACCCTGTAAGACATAAAATTGAATGAGGTTTTAACCTTTAAAAAAGATCTCCGGGGCTGGAGAGATGGCTCAGTGGTTAAGAGCACTGACTGCCCTTGCAGAGGACCTGGGTTCGATTCCCGGCACCCCCATGG
>NW_008351346.1:156809-169696 GCF_000622305.1 Nannospalax galili | reverse complement strand
CGCTATTATGAGATATAAAATGTATTTATCAAATCTGTAATCATTCTGCCAAAAAATCTGAATTACTGTAATATTTTGCATATTGTTGAAACTGTAACTTTAATTGTAAAAAAAATTTTAAATTAAAAAAAATAAAATAAAATAAATCTTAAAAAAAAAACAAAAAAAACCCTGATTTTTAATACTACTAACACTTAGCTGTTTGCACATGCATCTCTAATCTCCTGATTATTGATTATTACAAGTCACAGTCCGTTACTTTCTGAGGTCCTTGGCACCTGAACATGGATGTAAAATCATCAGATTTCAATGGTAATGGTTTTCGCCTCTACTAATTAACATGAAGCAAATTTTCTTACTCATTTGCACATGCATCTCTAATCTCTATGTATCTGATTATTACAAGTCACAGTCCGTTACTTTCTGAGGTCCTTGGCACCTGAACATGGATGTAAAATCATCAGATTTCAATGGTAATGGTTTTCGCCTCTACTAATTAACATGAAGCAAATTTTTATGCTTCTTCCTCAAATATAACTCATTTTTTTTACTTGTTGATTTTTTTGTATGTATTTCATACAGAACATCCCAAACAATCTTATTCATCTATATACCCACTTCCCAAATGGCACCCTCCCAGAGCCCCCTCCCCACCCCGCAGCAAAACGGCTGCATCATGTCCTGGTTTTCTTCCTATTTAACTCCATTCTGCATTAAAAGCTCATACAGTTCCCTCTGTTTCGTGAATCTATCTCAACTCACATTCAAAAAGTTTGCTGCAAAGGGTTGGAAAAATGGAGTTCTTTATTTTTCCAGACTGTCAACATCGAAAAGCAATTTACAAGGCCTCAGAGCTATTGCTGGTAAAGCGGCTAACATTTTACCTCCTTCACTTTTTACAGAAATCCTATAATATTGTTGACATTTTGCCCGCTGAATGGAGGAAGAGATGGAGTTTCAGAAAAATGATTCACCTAGAGTCATTAATGAGGTCATCTGTATTAGTCAGCTTTCTGAAGCTGTGACAAAATACCTGAGAAAAACAACTTAAAGATTTGTTTTGGCTCATGACTTTAGAGATGTAGTCCATAGTTGGCTGGTTCTAGTGTTTCTGAGCCTGTGATAAGGCAGAGCATTTTGGTGAGATGATTGTATGGATCAAAACCAGGAGGGGGAGAGAAAGAGAGGGAGAAAGGAAAAGAGGGAAAGAGAGAGAACAAGATATACCCTTCCAGCTGCCCAACTCAGCAGACTAGAAAGCCAAGACCTTAGGCTAGAATCGGGCCAGTCTATACCACACACACACACACCTGCAGTGACCTACTTCCTCCAGTTAGGCCCCACCTCCTGAAATTTCCACTGCCTCTCAATTATGCCATCAAGTTTAGATTTTATATCAATGGGATAATTCAACAGTGAGGCTGAAGCCCTCATGATCCGATCAACTTTCATAAACCTTACCTCTGAACATTCTGCACTGAGGCCTAAGCTTCCTAACACATAAGCTTGGGGGACATTTCATATCTAAATCACAGCACCATCTAATAAAACATCATGTGCCTTCTTTTAGAATTTGCCAATGTCCCCTTTTCAGCTGTACAAGTCAGCAGCTATTGCTATGTTCAGAGTTGAACACCTTAAGGTTGGGTAAACTCTCAGGACTCTACCCTTCAAAGTAGAGGCAGAAAGGGACAAAACTTCAAATCTCAGAAACTGCGGCATAAGCAGCTTGCTGACTTCCAGCAGTGCTGTAACCTGTCGGGGAGCTGACGTGCAACTTTCCACCATGTACAGGTGGCCCCTAGCTGCCCCTAGGTGTCCACAGTGTTCACCTAATTGTCAGTGCTACACACATAAAACATTTATATTTATCAGTTCTTTGTTGGATCTGGATTTGAAGTATTCTAGTTTACTTTCTGCTATTGTGATAAACAACATGACTGAAAGCAACTTAGGGAGGGGAAAGGGTTTCTTTCAGCTTACTCCTCCAGGTCACAGTCCATCATTGAGGCAGTCAAGACAGGAATTCAAGACAGAAACCTTAGGGCAAGAACCGTGGAGGAATGCTGCTTACTACCTGGCTCTTGGCTCATGCCCAACTAGTGTTCTTATACACCCCAGTCCACCTGCCTAGGGATGGTGCTGCCCACAGTGGGCTGGGCTCGCCCACATCAGTCAGCAATTGTGACAGTTGCTCACAGACATAGCCACAGGGAAAGTTCTTTAAGTTCCCCCTTCCCAGGTGATTCTAGGTTGTGTGAAGTTAACTATTCAAACTAGCCAGCACACTAAACCATATTTTATTTGGAACATGACCGTTAGTATTGGACCAAATTGATAAGAGATGAACTCAAAACTAGATGAAAAAGAATGAGCTGCTTAGGAATCTTCATGAAGCACCCAATATCTGACATGACCTTGCCAGATAATGACTTTGTGGATTTTTATTATTATCTCTCCAAATCCGGCCTCTGCTTTAGAAATGAGGCAGTGAGCATTCAGTCATTTGAACAGTGGGGTGCTAGAAAGCACAATAACATGATGCTCCAGTGGCCAGATATACCTAGAGTTCAAATAATGAAGCTTAAAAGTAAGCAGACTAAAAGTGGTTTTCTTGTATGGTCTTTGGTATTGTTGAACTGGCTTGAATCGAATACTTCTGCCCCATTTAAAAAAAACTGAAAATGAAACTGAGAAATATTACTAACAAAACAGGATGGCAATTTGGTCAAGTCAAGATGACCCAGGGAGCAAGCATTTTACATCATCATGACTCATGGGGGTTTTAACAAGCTCTGCTTATTTTCATACCATCACTGGCTCCATCCCACACCAAATTAAAATGGAAAAGCCACATAAAAGAGATTTATTGAGATACAGTTTCCATTTGAGCTTGTAGCAAACTCCCTTGGCCTTCTTACTTTATTCCCCTGGTTCGTGGATGCTGATAGATATAAAGGGAAGACACATACTATTGCCTCAAGGTCTTAAGGAGAACCATCTTAGGTAGATATACCTAGAATCATATTGGGTGATAGAGAAACCTAAGTCTTTATGGTAGTGACACTGGCTTCGTCATTATCACCTGCTGAAGAGGGGTTGAGAAGCTATCGGAGTGAAGGAGTGAGACCAGCACTTCTTGTAGGTAAGGAGAATATTCCCAAGTTCACTTCTTTTCCCCTTTTGGAATCAACAGATCTCTCTGAGAAAAAGAACTGATCACCCTAAAAATGCCTAAAGCAATGCTCAACTTTCTTGGAATAGCCCAGTTCTTGGGAGACGTGAACCCAAAGAAAAGACCAAAGTTAAGAAAGGACCTTGTTGATGGGTACCTCTGCTTGGTGGGGACCCTGGATTGGCTTTTCTTCCAAGAATTTGTGGCCAGGAAATGCAGCTGACAATTCACATTTCCAGCAAACCAGGCTCTCTGGCAACACCTGTTAATTCAACTGTGTATAATGTACATTTAACTCACTGGACAAGTAGTGTGTTCATTCAAGCACCAAATGGTTGCCAGGCACGTTATGACTGAAGTTCATATATCAGCTTTTTTACTCCCCAATTTGCCTTTTTTCCCTTGAAACTCTGTTATCACAAATCTATCTTTCCTTCCTCCTTTCTCGCTTTATCTCTCCTTCCTTCCTTCCTCCCTCCCTCCCTCCCTCCCTCCGTGTTTCTCAGTTTCTTTTATCATTTTTCTACATTCAATTTCCCTTCAAGCATCAACCATTTATTGAACTCCCGCTTTGATCCTATGTTGGTTTTACAGAAAAAAAATATGACTCAGCTCCAAAAGCCTAAAGTCTTACAGTGTGAGGAATTCTGTGCCTGTATGAGAAACACTATAATCATTGACACATTTTAAGATTACCTTTTGCAAGCCTATGCCAGGCACTATGTGTACCACCCATGGAGCATGCAGAAGAGACCTCCCCTACGAGGTCTGCCACCAAAAGCCTTATTCCTTTTTAAAGGACACAGACAAGACCTTTGAAAAACCTGGACAAATGACATAAGGTAGCATAAAACTGAGTTTTATTGAAGCTGTACGTGTTGGGGTACAGAAATGAGTGGTTGGGGTTATTCCTATTTTTCTGGGAGAGTGAAATATTACAGAAAACATAAAAAAACAGGAATTTTTAAAAGATGAAAGGATATAAAGAGGAGAAGGACTGGATTATCAAGACAACAAGAAGACAATGGGTTTATCTTGAATTTTCTTTCTCTTCTCACATCTGGGTCTTTCTGGATAAAATGAAATTGGAGTACTTTTCAATCTTTTCCAGTGTTATAAGCATTTGCTAATTCTTGTTCATATCAGAGACCCATTTATATGTCCTTGATGTAGACTCTTCTTGATCCATTGATATGCTGAATGGATATATTTAATTGGTATTAATTAGTCATCTTAACTTGACCTTTGCCCTAATAGGCAAATCACACGATTGGTCATTACAGGAAAACTTCAATCTACTATTTATCACTGCAATAATGCTGCTGCTGCAACCACACTGGCTGATTTTGATACCTGGGGGTGGGGGTGGGGGTGGGGGTCCATGATGTGATTTCCAGGTTCTTTGCATCTCAAACAAAGAATTGAGCTAGACTCAAGGTAGTAGTAATAAAACCATAGATTTGTTAAAAGTGAAAAGTATCACTACATTCCATGGGGTGGCACCAGGCTCAAGTTAGCATGTGGCTCTGGAGCCCCATTTGGGGAAGTCCAGGAATTTCTTATTATAGATGGGATGGGGGGAGTTCTCTGAAGGGGTGGGCCTTTCTTTGGTTGTTGTAGGTGATTTATTTTCTTTGTTGGAGGGAGTTTGTACAATATTTGGATCTGTCCAGAACAGTCTGAAACAGTTTTTCTTGGTTACTAAGTCCCAGACTTAACCTTTTGACACAATCACAGGGATCTGCCTCATTTTGTGTTTGTTTAACTGATGTAGACCCACAACCCCCTACAAAAAGCCATGAGTAAATTCTCCTATCCTGGCCCAACTACGCTGTACAAATCTTTCAAAGGAACAATAGTAAATGCTAGATAAAATACTAATATAAAGGGCCAGCGAGTTGGCTCAGCAGATAGAATTGCTTGTTGCCAAGCCTATAGAGATTAGTTCAGACCCTGGGACTCATATGATGGGAGGACTCCTACAAGTTGTCTTTTGACGTCCACAAATACAACATGGCACACATCACACCCACACCCAGCTACACACACACACACACACACACACACACCCCTACCCCCACAAAATAATAAATGCAATTTTTAAAATTAATATAAGATGAACTTTACAAAATGTATGATTGTGTTGATATGAACATGGAAAATTCCAGAAGCCCAATAAACAAAACTGTAAATCCAGAGACACACCAGCAAACACTGAAACTGACTTTTTGGTGAGCACTGCTGACACCTGCTGATTTTCAGCTGAGAGTCTGATTGCAGGCAGTCACCAATGATTAGCCAGCTCTGCCTTCACCGTTTATTAAGATAATTCAGTGTAATCACTGCTCATTCTCTCTCACACATGATACTTTCAGATATATGTGTGTATATATATATATATAATTTCTATAACTATAAAATTTCAGAAACATTGCGTACAGGAAAATATATTTACAATCTTATAGGTAAACGAAAAAGGGAAAAGCTGATAGAATTCTACTTGACATTAAAACCATGTTTTCAAAGCATTTTGAATATTTGGAAAATAACCAGGTATGATAGTGCATGCCTTTAATCCCGGCACTCGGGAGGCAGAGGCAGACGAGTATCCTTGCCGTCAAAGCCAGCCTTGTCTACTAGCGAGTTTCAGGCCAGCCTGGGCTACATAGTGAGACCCTGTCTCTTAAAAAACAGAGAGAAACATTAAACCCTGAGAAAATGTGTGCAGCATATGCACAGCTGACAGTGAATTAGGATCCACGATGTATACCAAAAAATCAGGATGCAAAAAACACAGACAACTCGATGGGGAAAAAATGGACAAAAACTTGAATATCTACTCCACGGAAGAATAAGTGGCAATCATACAAAAAGTTGCATGTGTCTCATCAGGGAAATGCAGCTAAAATCCAATGAATTTTCCTGTATCTTCAAGATCAGAAAACTTTATTGAAATGGCAAAATATATTCAAGTTAATGATGATGGGGATCAAAAGAAATGTTTACTCCGGCGATGCTAGAATTTAGAAGCTGGAGTCAACACCAGCCTTGTAAGGCATCCGTTTTCTTGCTGGCATCCTTTGGGCCCTTTATCTTCTGTGGAACAGATGGAGCCTGGCTACCTGCTACCATCTCTGATAATCTCCTCTCGGAGTCAGCAAACTCCCAACAAAAGCAGCTTTTATGAGGAGGGCACTGACTACAGTATGGAAACCGAGAGAAAGCGCAGACAGGATGAACAGTCCTCATGGACTAGGAAAAAAAATCTGAAGAATGATGTCAACTGCTTTTCAATATGCACCTCAGAAAGGAAGAGGTCTCTGGATATAATAATGACAGCAATAACAGAGCATTTACTAAGCAATTAATATGAACCAGTTACCATTCTAAATTCTTTTGAGGGCCTCTGACAGATACATTCCTCTATGGAAAGTGTTTAGTCACCTGGAAGAATTACCTTCAGCTAACTTCCTCTCATTTGGATTCCACACTCAATGAGAGACTTCATTATTGTTAGAGGTGTTGTGAGCGTATCTTTCTATTCTGATTAGTTTGTCTCCACTTTCTCTTTCTTATTTTCAAATGTCTCTCGAGATGCCTGAAAAAAGCCACAAATTTTGGACCTGTGCACTCCTAAGAACGCATGGTATGTGAGCTCTCTCTCTGCAAACTTATCCTCTCAATTCGCTGTCACGTGTCCCTATCAATTTTTCTTTTATTTTGTTGTTTGTACCCGGAAAACAATAATTATAATTTGGAAAGCTTTATGGTGTTGGGAAAGGACATAGAATTAAAAGACTGAACACTCAGCCGCTTGTTAGCTATGTGAATTTCCCTCTTCCCAGCTGTCAAATGGAGACTAACAATAACACACACTTCACAAGCTGTTGTGAATGGAGAATCAGCCAGTATGCCCCGTGATTTCCAGAATGTTATGCTTCCTGGTCTCTGTCAGGATAACTGGGTAAAGGGCCCTTTCCCATCATCCTTCAAGCCGTCCAGGCAAGTTGCATTCCCTGAAGAGCTCCTGACTGTAGGTCACAGACAGGGCTGTTACTAAGTTAACTGCAGTGACAATGAAGACACAGAAGGCTGGCGACTCACCTGTATGAGTGGGTACACAACTTTCGCCTCTGGCATCTCTAGCTCTGTGGTTTCCAAGCTGAAACTATGTTGTTAATCCGATGTTATAGCATCTTCACTTCCTTCCCTTCCCTTCTTCCCTTCCCTTCTTCCCCCTTCCCCTCCCCTTCCCTTCCCTCCCCTTCCCTTCCCTTAGCATTCATCCCTAAAACACCAAAATTCTAGAGTTGGGGCTTCTAAATCTATCATTTCCATGAAGTTTCCCCAATTCTTGCTGCAGACGAGCTTTTTCTCGTGCCCCTGATCGGTTCTATCTAAAACTAGATGAGTTTAAACTCATGGAATTGCCTCAGGTGTTCTGTCGGGTGGTTACTGAAAGCAGTATAATTCAATTAACAAGAGGCATTATGATGTGAAGAGCTGTGGGTTCAAGCTGACTTTATTTTAATCCTGTGTCTGTTCATTGTGAGATTTTGAGCCAAGGACTCAAACTCACTTGAGTCTGAATACATTTATTAATCTGAGAAGTGAAAATATTGGGAGAATTGAATGGGATAACACGTATAAAGCACAATTTCAGTAGCAGGTTTAACAGCAACCACAACAAATGAAAATGACTATTATTACCTAAGAAATATAGACAGAGATTTCCTTCCATAATTCCCTTATTTCCTTTATTTCACATGGGACTTTCTATTTATTCTTAAAATCGCCCTTGTGTTTCAAATTTCCTGTAGTATTTTATCCTCAAAAATAAACATTGCTGGGAGCCTGTTTTTAGCATTCATTCTTAGAGCTGAGGTCATGGAATACCCAAGTTATTTCCCTAATTATCAGTGAGTTAAAGTACTATAAATCAGGCAGCAGATTGGAGGCAGGTGTGGAGGCTACCCCCACCTGCCACTGGTAATTATTCTGTGGGCTAAGTCCAGATGCTAAAGAGATGATAGAAATCAGGGAAAGAGCTAAATAGCCATTATGGGAATGGTTATTATGGGAATGCCAGCACAACTCTAAGCTAGATTTGGTTTGGCTTGAGAAGTCTTAAATTTTATCACATGAAAACACACGAATATCTTATGTAGATTAAAAGGGGGATGGGCAGGAAACCTGGAGCTTGAGAAGAGATGCTCTATAGGAGGCTGTTCAAAATTTATAAGAAACAGAAGAAGGGCTTGAAAGATGATTCCACGGTTAAGAGCACTGACTGCTCTTGTAGAGGACCCAGGTTCGATTCCCAGCATCCACATGACAGCTAACAACTCTTCATAGCTCTAGTTCCAGGATTCCATGTCTTCTTATGACCTCCATGGGCATTGTATGACATGGTTGCACTTACATACATGAAGGCAATACACTCACACACATAAGATAAAAATAATAAAATAGTTTTTAAAAAGAACAGGAGAAATGATCAAAAGTAGGAGCATGCCTAGGAAGATTACTACTAGAAAGATGCTGTAAGATTAGCAGAAGAAACTTGTAGAGAAATAGTTTTTGAAAGAAGAGCAGACAGTGAATCCATATTTTTTTCAGCCATCACCTGTAAATAGAACTCCATGCTTGTGTGAGACACACTTGGGCTCTGGGGCCATATTATCTTGGGACCATGCCTTGCTTCCTGTGCTTATGAGGTATGTGATCTTGGGCAAGGTATTCGTCTATCTGTGTACCATCGTTCTCATCTATGAGGAAAAGTGATGAATTTTTACACCCTCTTCATCAAAGGGTGGGTGATATGTGCAAAAACAAATAGAGTGGTACTAATAGATGATAATGTCAGTGAATTTATGCTAAAGATGTTATTGAGAGGTTTGTGCATATAAAAAGAATGAGATCAAAATATATGATATATATCTGAAATAGAATTAATTTTAATTACATGTATAAAATAGATATATGAGCACAGTTTGCATTCTTTTTTACCAAAAAACTCTTTTTTTTTCTGTAAAGTGATTCAACCATATCTTCCAATCACACCTCTCTAAGCACAAAGCTGGGCAAAAGATCCTTGTATTTTCCAAGAAATGGCAGGAACATAGCAGACTCTGAGAGAACTACAAGGCAGCAAAACTCAGGATGCAGTAAGCACCGGGGAAAGTAGGAGGAGCCAGATGGTCACTTTCTGCCTTCATCAAGAAGCATGTAATCCAATGTCAATCACTCTGTCAATGGTCATCCTCTAAGTACGAGGCTCCTTAAGTAGCGCAGGTGTTACCAAATCAGAAGAAACATGGTCCATAGTCTTGAGGACTTGGCAGTAGAGTTCAGGTGCCATAAATCAACGGCTGCAGAACACTGTGCTGGAAATAAAAAGTGTTAAGGGAACCCCACGGGAGATTTAAATAATGCCAGGAAGTGAGAGGTTTCTCGGTAGGGGTAGATCTTTAGCTGAGTTTAAAATAAAAGTAGGCGCTAGCTAGATTTTAAAAAAAGACATGCCAAGGACAGGAGCAATTAACGGTAACCATGTGCCACTTTAGAAACAGCTGATCCTTTTTTTCTTCTTTTTTTGGGGGGTCTTTTTGAGAAAGGGTCTCCCTGTAGCCCCCAGCTGGCCTGGTACTTGCTATGTAGACGGCTGGCCTTAATTCTCAGAGATCTGCCTGTCTCTGGCTCACTAGTGCTGGGACTAAAGGTGTTCGCCGCCACCACACCCAGCTTAGAAACAGCTGATCTTTATAACAGGTTCAAAAAAGGAATTGGAGGGGATAAGAACAGAAATTTTGACAGATTTCAAAAATCATAGAGTCTAGAACACTATCCTGGGGAACTGGGAACATTGCAAAATTTCAGGAGGAGATAGACCAAATGTGTACTTAATAATATACTGGCAGTTGTTCGAAGTAAGTTGCAAGCTCCCAGACTGATAGTAGAGAGGCCAGTAGAAAGATTAAGTCAATAATCCAGGCCAGACACTCTAAGGTCCTGCATGAGGAAACATCCTTGCAGGTATAGAGAAGCTTTGAGCAGCCATTGAGAGCTGGATGACTGGAGAGCTGGTAAGTGTATGGAGCTGGTCAGAAGGAATGGTGCTGGAGTTCCCACATGGAGGAAGGCTCCATGCTAGCTCAGGCCATTAGGATAATAGGACATAGAGGATGGGGAGAAACAGTTGATCTAGAATTTGCCCACACGCCTTACAGTTTTCCTTTTTTTTTTTTTTTTTTTTGGTCTTTTTGAGTCAGGGTCTCCCTATAGCCCCAGCTGTCCTGGAACTCACTAGTTTTCCTTTTTTAAAACTGCAAAGTTAGGAAAATATTATTTAGTTTAATACAAGATTATAAAAAATAAAAAAGACAAAGTCCTCTGAGGAGAAACAGGAAGGAGGTAAATGTTACAGGCAGAATAGTGAGAAAAGTGAGTAAGCCTTGTCGTGAATGAGACTTGAGCTTGTTTCCCACAATTTGGTATTATCCAGGAGATACTTCAGGGATATATTGTCCTGGGAGAAGACAGCAACAGAAAGGCCAAATGGATTGGTGAAGAATATGGGAATTTTACAAATACTCCTTGAAAAAAAAATCAGATTCTCCTTTTTCAGCAGCGATGAACCCAAAGTCAGTGCTGCGGTCTTGGGAGGTCACCACTCTCTGGGGTTCCCACGGTCTAGCTCACTAATTTGCTCATGCTGTTGCCTTGACTGAATTCCTGGAGCTGGGGACAAGGCCCTTTAACCTACTGGCTTCTTCCCAGAAGGGAGGCAGGAACATGAGGAGGACCATGGCTCCATGCCTGTTTCTAGCTGTGGTCCTGACTCTTGCATGCAATTCCTACAAGCCTAAATGACTTTGATTTCCTATGCAATGCCCTTTGTCCCAGTACTAGTAAATTCAGACCAGAGAGTTTGAAAGGTTAAGGTATCCTTTAACCTCATTTATTTATTTATTTATTTATTTATTTATTTATTTATTATATTTATTTATTTCTCTGTGAATGGTTCAGAATCTGACAAGTTTAGAGAAGGAAAAGGACCCAGATAAATGACTGCTATAGAGAAACTTGTCCTTAGTCTAATGCTTCCAAAATGCACTTTTTACCAGTTCTGGGAAGACTTCCCTCTTCCTCTGACTCAGGCAGGACATGGTAAAACCCAGCAGTAGTTCAGTGCTCTGACATGAAGATGGTGACTGCTCGACCTCCTGTCCTGTGGCATGGCACCCACTTTTGCTCCCCTTCCTTGCTCTGTGTCTGTGTGTGCTCCATTCCTCCACCTTTCCTTAACTCTTTCCGTTCCAGTCTCCCCTCCTCTCCCTCTTTCTCTTCTTTTTATCTTTCCACTTCTCTCCATTTCCTCTGCTGTTAATATTGCTTTAGTTCCTTCATGCTCTCTCCCCCACTCCCCTTCCTTCTTTCTTGATTAGAATGACTAAGCCTGTGAACTCTGGAGGCAGATTTCCAGGCTAGACTGAAACTCTACCACTCTTTAGTATATACTATTGAGTACATTTCTGAACTTTCCTGTATCCGAGTTTTCCCATGTACAACAGAAAGATACTAATGTCATATTTCAGTTTTGTTCTCGGGTGAAATAAGATCTCATAAAGCACTCAGCACTGGCTCAGCACTTAGAACCCATGCCATACATGCAAGGTGCTACCAGTAATTTTATGGCCTCAGTAGGAAACCTCATTTTCTCTCTAAGCATTGTTTACTTGCATTGGTGTGCCATAAAAACAGAATAGTTCCTGATCTCAACCCTCCTGGTTAGCTCTTTTCACAAATAATCTAAAATATTGAGTTCTGGGGACTAGAGAAATGGCTCAGTGGTTAAGAGCACTTGCTGTTCCCCTGAAGGACCCAAGTTTGGTTCCTAGCACTCATGTTGGGCAGCTCACAATCTCTTGTAACTTCAGCCCCACACTTTCTTCTGGCCCCCGTGGGCACTTGCATGCACATATGCACACACACACACACATACACACACACACACACACACACACAAATAAACATAAATCCTTTTTAAAAAGAGAAAGGGTTTTCAGGCCCCCTAGTATTTAAAATAAAATAAGATACTGTGTTCAAAAACTAAATGAGTACTAAGCCATCTTAGCCAATTTTTCCTATATCCTGTATCATGGAAAGAAAAACCACATATTTCTCTTTCTCATGTCATTTCCATGTATTATTTAGCTGTAAAACAAAACAATGCATACTAAAACAGCAGGTAATGTTGTTGATTATGGTGCTCAATGACCTCAGCAGACTCATGGTTTGAACTCAGACTCTGAATGAATTTAATGTGGCCATTTAATGTCTATGTGGTGCTTTTACATCTGATGATCACATCAGTTAACTGAACTGACTCTGACTCACTTTGCTGTAATGATTTCTTTTATCCACATGTTTAGCCTGGGCTAAAGGGTAGTTGGTTTTCCCTCAAAGGTAGCTCATTTTTCTTTCCTCTTCCCCCCTTTTCCTTCTTCCATCTTTTTATCATCTCATTTTCAGTTTTCAAACTCCAAAACTGATCATAGGAATTGCCCGAACACAATCTAAGGCATGCTTTTGATTGTAGAGTATCTCCCAACAAAATCAAGTTTCTGTTTTCAAACTCCTATTGATGTGATTAAAGCCCTCTCAATGGATACTGCTGTCTCACTCCCACCACACAAACAAATGGCAATGG
>NW_008351346.1:133411-156098 GCF_000622305.1 Nannospalax galili | reverse complement strand
GATTTAGCAAAGGAAGGGGAAGATTTTGAGCGATTAGGGCAGAGGTCTCTCTCCTAGACATCTATCTCTAGGCCTTTCAGTCCCCCCAACTTCTCCCTGATCTACCTTCCTCAACCAGGCAGGTGGTCAAAAATAAGTAGATAGTCACTCCAGAAGCTGAAGCCCATCCCTTGAAAACTTTTTGAGACCAGGTGTGGTGGCTTATGTCAGTCATCCCAACACTTACGAGGTTGAGGCCAGAGGATGACCATAAATTTGAGATTAATTTAGGCTTCACAGTGAGTTCTGGGCCAGCCTGGGTTACAGAGTAAGATCCTGTTTTTGTTTTGGCTTGTTCTTTGCAAAAAAAAAGACTGTAGGAGACCTCAAGCAGACCACGAAATCTGTTTATCAGCCTCTGCACCCATTGCTGCGCTGGTTCTGTAAGTGGAAGCGGCAGAAGTGTGGCAGGAAGCAAGCACAAGCAACATTCAGTTCTGCTTTTCCTTCCCAGTCTTGACATAGGAGGATAAAAGGCACAGTATGAGTCATTTTCTAAAGGCATCCCATACCCTGCTGATTCTGACAACATGCCTCTGCAGATCATTAATGTGTTTCCAAGCAGATCATTTTGTAGGAAGCATTCATTTACCTTTATTATTAAGATACGTGTGTTTCACTGGAAGCATCAGCTCTGAGGCCTATAAAGCACATGATAGGAACAGCAGATGGAAGGAGTATTCTGTCCATGGACCATGAGCAGGCAGGCTCGCCATATCAAATAGTGATGGAATCACAGGAAATACAATTGAAAACACACTCAAAATGTGTTACATAAAATAATTTACTTCTCATTCGGAAGGACCTTCCAGACCTATAGTCTGTGAGTACAGGTAGAATCTGAAAGTCATGATAATATTAGGGAATGACCAAAGATTTGTACATTTGGAACCAGGAGTCAACTACAAACAAGATTGTGGAATTGTATATAACATAAAAAGGGGACATTGATGAGAGACTTCGGGGGGACATTACAAGCAAGACTGCCAGAGAGACAAGGGGGTACAGTTAGAAAACCTACATCATTAATACAATGAGACTTGTGTACACACTACTCCAGTATTGTCATTTTGCAGCCCAGTGCATTGGCTTACTAGCCACAAAGGTGCTCGTGCATGTAATTTAAACTGGAGCAATGGGTGAGGTGTGTGCATGAGTGTGTGCGTGCTTTCAAAGGCAGTATTTTAGATGAATGAGAAGAAAAATACATCCTGGGCATTCTTGAGTAATTCAGGTAATACCCCATACCTCCATTTAGAAAACAAGACAATAATAAAAACATTGTACAAAACAACATCATAAATAACACAAATGAGAGATTTTCAAGTATTTCATGTACCTTGAAAAGTTCCAAACAGTAGTCCTAATATTGATATCCTGTCTTCCTCTTCCTTCCCTTCCTTCCTTCCTTCCTTCGTTCCTTCCTTCCTTCCTTCCTTCCTTCGTTCCTTCCTTCCATTCTTCCTTCCTTCCTTCTCTCCTTTAATCTCAGAGTCTAGAAGAAACGCTTTCCATGTCTGCTAGCCTTGATACTTGGGGTGGGATGAACAAGATCTTAACCTCAAAACAGAAAAGTGATGAGGGCTTTTCAGTCTGAGAACTTGCTTCTTCCTTATAAAGCAAAACTTTTCGCATACTGTTGCTTTATAAACATAATCATGTGGCTTAGAACCATTACAGGGAATCGTTCTAAGAACAACCAACCACAGTGACCTAAGGAGGCTCATCTGACAGGCAAGGTTCTCAGAGGGAAAATGAGGAGAGCACCTTGACCAAGAGAGGGAAGGAAGAGACTAATAGTAACCCTTAGGTTCTGTACCCTCACTTAGCCAGTAACCTATGGTAGGGCTAGCCTGACTGCATTTCTTCATTCAGCTCAAACACCCCATGTCTCAACTCCAGACCAACCCAGCTACTAACAAACATGGCCTGAGCACCCAGGCAAAGATGGGAAGGCCAGCAGCATAGGCTCTTTAAAAGTACCAGTAGTAAAAACTGACACACGGCAGTTCTGTGTTGGTCAGACAGAGGATTCTTTATAGTATTTGCTCTTAGCTTAGTGCTCAATATGGAGGCCATCAGTGGTTAAATTAGACATTTAGTCCCCTGGATTATTCTCTATCACAGACCCAATGATTTTACAGAACTGGTTTTCCACAAGTTAACGCTCCTTTCTTAGCCTGCATGGCAGTTCAGTTTGCCCTGTTCAAACACAGTAAAAAGAACCAGAGATCAGAACACACATTTAAGCATGCGTGCACACTTCAGTTTAAGCACCTAGGGTCTTTCCCATCTACTCTTGCAGAAATGGGTGTGCAATATATACATATACACACATATTTGTAATTTGTATACAAAGACACAATAAATATATACAGAATGTATATGTATATATTACATATATTTAATATATACACATACAAATGTACATATCAACCTCACCTAAACATTGAGAGCCTGTAGGGAGTGCTGGCTGACAATACATGTGCATATGGACGTCACATGAAGTGTACCAACCAACCAACTTGAGGTCAACTGTTGGGAGTGGAGGACTGCCAACGGTCTTTGAAAATCCAGACCTACAAGGCCATTATTTGGAGACTTGCTCACATGACACCATTAAGAAAACCTGGGAAATTTTGACTGGAATTGGGTCCCACCCTGATGAACAACACAACTAAGTCTAGTTTTACATGGAAGTGACTCACACACGGCAGGCAGCATGAACACTAGGCTACAATGTGGATAAAGCACTGGTGCTTAATACAGATCAATATTTGGCCTCAGGTTTTCCAGAGCATAAAGTCTTGGCATTTCAGCCCTCTGCCTCTGAGTATTAGGCACACTGGGGGGGTAAGGAAGGACATTCTGCAGAACTTTTGGCTCCTTTCTGCTTCTCTGCCCCACAGCTGGAAGGACTGGCCAAATCGAGATAGAATCGGGACTTGAGGAAGCGGCGGTAGGAATCCTTTTCCATTAGGTTGAAAATCTTCTTCTGAGCTTCGTCAAAGCATGTTATTGTAGGCTCTAGCATGTTCCGGCTTGTCTCCTCTCTAGTGCAAGAATCCAGGTTCACCTGAGGAGCAGAGACCAAGGGTGCATTAGACCTAGAATCCTGTTGAGGATGGGAGGCTGTATGCTTATACTCAACACGAGGTAACTGTGCACCCTCATATTCCTCCCAGGGATGAAACCAATGACATTTGGTTCCACCCTGGTATATGTGAGAAAGTATAGAAGGTTCATTCTGACTCAAAGTAGGAAGAGCAGTATTTTCATTTCTTTCTTCCACATGGGGGAAATTTATTTAAAAATATTAAGGAGGGTCATTAAAGTCACATAGATGAATGTTTTCTTAATAGTCTTACTTGAAAGTTTGTCAAGATTATAATAGCCTTCTCTACTGTTTTCTTTAACTAACAGATCTGACATCAAGTGCCACCCTGGGAACCTTCATTAAGACCTAGAGAGTTCTCTGTCATGGAAACTTACCTCTTTAGTTGCTTGAACTGAGATGAACTCATTATAGATCTTCTTGGCCTTGGGACTTAGCTTAGAAGGTGACTTGATTTTCTTGTACTCTTCACAGCTGATCCAGAAGTCAATATTCTCCTCACTGTATTCAGACTTCAGGAAAGCTTTGAAAGCTGCCAGCCCACCTGTGACAGGGGATGAGGAGACACAGTTATCATACAGGCTGGCAGGTTGCATATTTTAGATAAAGCTGAGATACTTAGGGGAGTAAGGTATGAGTTCAAGAAATCCCCCTTTTCCTCTCTCTTTGGGGGTCATTTTGAGTCAGATAGCCCAAATTTATGTCTGTTATCTAGAACATAACAGTTTTTAGAAGATTCCAGTTTTATTTAATGATTTCGACTCAAGAATTAACCTCTTTCAAGAAACTGCTGCTTCTGAAATATCTATGTGACCATCACCTGCCAAGGTGGGGTTGAAAGGGGGAAAGTAAGACTGATTAGGTGGGACGATCTCATTATTTGAATTCTTTCTCTTTGACATTTCCACATGGTTTCTGAATAAGCCAATCCATTGAATTTTACAAAGCTCTAGGAGAACTTTATAAACAGATTGGATATAAGACTAAAATACTTATATTCTGGCTCTGAAAGCCAGAAGGAACCTTTTTGCAGTTTCTATTAGACTGGCATAATATGAGATAACTTGTCTCGTATGGAGTAACTTCATCCTCAGCCTCTGTGTGTGTGTGTGTGTGTGTGAGAGAGAGAGAGAGAGAGAGAGAGAGAGAGAGAGAGACTTACATTCATGGTTAATTAGGTTTTCCAAAGATTCAGCCCATTTCTTGACTTCTTCTTGGCTCACCCTAGAGACATTACAGAAAAAACGAGAATAATTTGAATGCCATAACACAGAATTGAAGCGAAACATATAAGATCCTGAATAAAATGCAGATTTTTCTTCTGTCATTATGATGTGATCTATTATTGATTAAGATACCTTGTTCATTACATGTGTACATTTCAAATCTAATTTTGATTGCCATAAAGATACAGGTTCTCTAAATATGTATGTGGGTTTATATAGGGTCTTAAAGCTCAAGCTAGTCTTGAACTCACAATCCTCCCGTGTCCACCTTTCAAGTGCTGAGATTATAGTTGTGCACCCCTGCCCAAGTGATGGAGGCCATTTCGATTCAAATTTGACTCAAGTAAAGCCATATCTTCCTACTCTTCTCATAGGACATCTCTATCTCCTGAGAGTTGCACACTCACTAGATCTTTACTATAGCCATTTCTCTTACCTCTGGCAAGTAACTACTTTGTCCTTCTTGTTGTGGGAAGAATTATGTTCACAGGAATCAGACTTCTGCAGCAGGAAGCCCAGCCGGTGTTTCATATCTTTGGCACTGCAAGGAAGAAGACATTGAGAATTAACATAAAAACTACGGTTCACTAAAAAAGAACCTCATGAGAGTTTAGAAGTCCATGACTGGTGTGTAGGTCAGAGGCAGCTTCTTTATAGGAAGTTTTAATTGCATGAACTTCCAGGAAAAGATGATTCCTATTTCTACCTATGACTTATCACAAAACCATGAGGCCAAAGGTATAACACTGGTTTTGTAACTGGCACTCTTATCTTTCATGCTACCTCCAAAACCTAGTCTGTTCACTCACCATATTAATTAATAAGGCACCTTTGGTATCTTCAGTGGACGCATACTAGCACATGATGGGTCTCTGAGAAATGTCTACAGTAACTTCAAAATCGAGCACCCACCTCCTGGTAGGTAGATGCTGTTTTCCTCTGTTTCCTGTTGGCAGAGGAAGCTATGGAAGCCCTTCTGTGAAGTAAAAAGTGTTCGGCTTCAGCCCTGAGTGTGGTGACCAAGCAGTTCCCGAGGTGGGGCATACACCGAGAAGACACCCAGGTATGCAGTCTCAGCCAAAGGGAGTGGAAAGAGAGTGGAGGGCCCCGGTGCGCAGCCTGAAAGCTAAGCCCTGCTGCGTTTGTTTCCAGGCTATCGCCAGTTGCTGCCACTTGCTTTTCAAAAAAGCAGCCTACATTACAGGGAGATGTCCACCCTAGAAAGGGCAGCGGAGACTTTGGAACAGGTGAAGCAAAGCAGAGTCATCACTGAAGTGAGTAATTAATTAGAGCCATTTGCAACTTGTTACCATTTAATAGGCAACCAGGGTTGGACAAGGACTAACTTGAACTTTCAGCTCAGCTCCCTCACTCTTTCTAACTTTTTTTTTACTGTTATCTCTTTTCATATAAAAGTCAAGAAGCACTTTAAGAAGAGAAATGGTGTTTTAAAAGAAATAATAATAATGCGATATTCTCATCTGGAGAGAAAAAACAAGGGCACAAGGACATTTTAGGGTGGTTGATACAATGCTGGCTTATCTGCTAGTTTTCTTAGAGTGAATCTCTATATTCTTGGGCTGCCCTTTAAACAGTATTTTTCTTCCCCTCACAAGACTGTCTTCCCTTCTCTTCTTCCCTAACTGGTGACTATTCTGAGAAGATAAAATCCTCCCCAATGACAGCAACATAAAATTATGAGAGCTAGGACATTTCCAATGTGATGCTATGAATATATTGTGATTCAGTCGATATGGAAATAATTTCATCTCTCTGTGTGCTGCCTAAGCCTCAGCAGCTACTGACTAATGCAAGATCATTTCACAGAGCTGGACATATGACTGGAAAATCTTTCAACAATATAACCATAAAAATAAAAACCAATGTGATTTTGGAGGTCAGTGGAGACAGCAAAGCCAGATGGGGTCCTTGCTCGGCCACCACCTCCATGTGACCTTGAGCAGATGAGGTTCTCTGCATCCCCTGCACTGAAAGTGGGGTGCTGGATCAGATGATTACAAATTCCTCATTGAGGAAAACCATAGAAGAGATCACCCCCTGACACGGAGCTTCCCTCCTCGGGTTGGGTAACTGCTTAACTCTTTTGAGGACAGATCTCAAGTACATTCTTTCATCTGTCTCCTGGACTATTTACCAAAGCAAATCTTTGCCTGACACTCAGGTTTTACATGATTTATTTTACACATAACTTGACAGGATCTTGGAGAGTCAGTTGAGTTAATTCAGGAAATTAATAGTGAAGGTAAAAGGCATTTACTGCCTCTTCCCTTTCCACCAGACCCTCCTGCTTCATTTAAAAGAAGTAACCAGTATGTTTCTACTCCTGAGTGAGAGAGTCCATAAAAGGGAGACTCAGTAACACATGAAAGCATCTGATTTCCGGGACTGTTTCCAAATTAGAATCTAAGGTGAGTTCTCGTTGCAGGGAGACAAGAAAGGAGTTGGTATGCATGCAGATAACTTTTTACCTTTTGTTGCAAGATAAAGTCATATAATATTCACTATCTTTTTATGCTATTTTTAACTGGTTAGTGTGTACTATATACTCTCTGAAATTATATATTTATAGTTTTTTTAAGCCACAGACACATGTATAGCTCTAAAACTTTAAGGCTGATTTGTTATGACAGATACTTCAGTCACATCTCACTTTAAAAACTAGAGGTAGGGTAGAGAGATGGGGAAGTCTAGTTTTAAAAATCATATTTTATTTTCACTTTTGTTTATAAGAACACAGAGTGGGAGACATTGCAGATGAATCAGAAAGCAGGTGCTTTTTTGCAGTGTAGCCAAACTTTTTTCTGGAGTCCCCCCCCCCAAAAAAAAGATCCAATATATTATCAGAGTGCTAGCAACACTAATCACAGATAGAATGCAGATTAATATCTAATACATCATATATGACCCCAAACCTCCTATCGCTTCTTAACCCAAGCAACTTAATTAAAGGACCTGACTTAAAAGTCAGAACCCACCCCAAAACTAAAATCAAGTAAAATAACACACAGCTATCAAAATTTAAGGAGCCAGCTTTCCCAAGTCGAAGTATCTAGTCCCAGGGAAAAGCCATCGCTGCTCTCCAGAGCACGTTACTTCTAATTCCAGAGAACTCTGTGACTAAAACATGCAAGTTAACTGACAAAGTCTGTGCAAAACTTGAGCCTGGCTAGTGACTGAAAACAAGCTTACCTCCTCAGGCAGGAAGCCGGCAGACCTGCAAGTCCTTTGCACATCTTGTTTAACAGTGGGATTCGCAGGCTGGAAAGGAAGGCAGCAGGAGGAGCTGTGCTTTCTATTTTGAGCAGTTGCCTCTGCCTCGCAAAGACGCTGTCAGGCTCCTGAAGCTTCTCGCTCCCAAGCCTGTAGGGGTCTCTTTTATAGCCCAGCCACGGGCCGGGCAGCCAATCAGAAGGCAGGTTTGCAGGCTCCGCTCTGCTGTCTCACTCTGCCTCTCCAGCCCCTGAAGAGGTAACGAGGAAAGGAGTGACGCATCAGGGATGCAAAGCGACCCGGCAGAGAGAAATCTTTTGCATAATAGGCACATAGAAAACGGGGTTTTGCCCAGTGTCTCTACCAGTTTCTAAAGTTCTGATTTTGTAGGAAAAGGAAAAAAAAAAAATTCTACAGTGCTGAAAAATTGGGGTTTATTCGTGTCAGTAAAAACAAGGTCTTAGGAAAGTTCCCTACCCGAAGGAAAAATACCAATGGGAATTCTTCAGTTCCGTTGGTGCTGACCTCTCAATACACTTCGCCTTCTGGATTAAAAATATCACATTCTACATAGTCTAAGGTGGAGGTGGAGGTAGGGTTGTGATCTCTAGGCAGCGATTTGTGGAAATTGCCAGCCCGATTGCTAGCCTGATCAGAGGGATGCAGGTGGCAGGCAGCGGTATGCCAAGCAGCACAGCAAAACCAGTCAAGAGGAACTAAATCCAATAAGTCTGTATTCAACCTGGCTGTGGGATGAGTCTAAGTAAGGTTACTAAGAACGAATCTGGCCTGGCTCTGATGCCCTCCCCTGTGCATGTTTGCTACATAGGACCAAAGCAGGAGAGCCGATACAGACATCAACTCTCATTACAACTAGGTTTGTGTCCTATGTAATTCAAAGTTCTTTTAATTCAGAAAAGAAAGTAAAATAAAAAGGTAGAGAGAAAGTGCAAACAGATGAAATATATAGTTCGTCCTGCAAATTAACAGGTTCAGAAGGAATAGAATATTCACCCCCATAGATGCCTCTGAAGACCCAAACAGTTGGTATATTTTGGATGCAATATCTTGGACTGAATTCTTCAGGCTCATGTAAGTATTTCACTCCTTATAGTCATGATTCAAATACCCAGATAAGAACTACAGAGGGAGCTTTTTACACATAAGAAAGTTGTGACTGGAAGGGAGAAATTCATTTCAATATCTAACCAAAGCAGTTTTCATTTTTAAAGCAGGCAGGCTCCTGATCAGTGAGCTGGACTTTACATAGAGACATCATTGCTTCCTAGATTTTTGGCTGAGTTCAAGTGACACAGAAATATCAGATGGTTTGGACAGAGAAGGAAAGGCACCAGTAGATGGGTGTTTTGTGAAGGTTCCAGGAATACAAAAGGGAAAATGGAAACAGGCAATGCTCTTCCGTGCTCCAGCCTGTAAGACTGCATCCCTGATCCCCCACATCCTCTTTTAGTCAGAGATGCCCCATACACCCCTTTCTTGGTTAACAGAACAAAGAGACAGAAAATAAATATAAAGAGGGGAATAAGTATTTCTATGTAGGAAAATTCTCTACTCTTCTCCCATAAATACCAAAAAACATGACATTGGTGCAGGAAAGCTTTCCTTGAGTTACAAGTGACTCTGGTAGCTGTCCGTGGTAGTAGTGTGGGAGTGGTAGCAGTGCATGGTGAAATGAGAGAGACCTTCAGACCAGGGGGATGAACCGGGCAGAACTGGAATCAACAAACGATTAATTAAAATGGAGATAAGGTTACTCCACAATGAACCAGGGTTTTCTTTGCTTACTTGGGTACCTAAGAGAGTGACCACTCAAATAATTTCATTTTAGGAACTTTAGTCAAAGATCCAAAAAGATTTACTGATGCTTTACCACAGCAAGAACTTTATATCTCGGACCTAGAATAAGTGAAGGCTGACACCATTAGTTAAATATAAATCATTGCAACAAATGAATTAAATGGACTTTAAAAACAACCCAGTCTAATACCTTCATTTTACCAAAAGGTAAATAGAGTTCCAGAGAGGGAAAGTGACTGACCAAGGCCATAGCTTTTTGTGACTAGGGCAGGATGCACACCTAGGTTTCTTGACACATGGTGGTGGAGGCTTTGCACAGCACTATCCTGTCATTCAACAGTCTTATCAAATGAGATACAGTGTGTACACAGAGATATTTCTAAACTGTAAAGTGTTCAGCAAATACTTTTTATTGTCAGGTTATACATAGCAGATAACAAAGCCCAGTATTAATTTTATACACTTTATTCAAGGGGCTCTCACCCTGCCCAGCATTCTCTTGCTCCTTGAGTGCAGGATCTGCAGCAGACTCCTTACCTCACACTGCTTCTCCATGAAAAGCAGGTCCTTAACCCATGACTCTGTCCAGTCATTTCACTCACTTCTTCAACTACTCATTGCTTTCCTAACAGTTTTAATACTTTCAGAGAGTGTTTTTAAAAGCTACCCATATATTAGCTTATTTTTCACTATGGGACTTGCTGCTTGTATTGAGGAGGCAAGACTGGTACATCATGATACCCTGAGAACAGCCCAACTTTCCTCTCTGATAGGCATAAAGCATCAATTCCTATTATCTGATGATTTGTCACCCCTGCATGGTTCTTGTGTGGATGAGATCTATTTTGCATTTATTCATTTGTTTAAGACACATATCCTAAGCATCTCCTCTGTGCCCTGTGCTGTTTGAAGCAGGACCTTTAGCATGGTGCAAAAACAGGCAGGGTCTCCACCCTAGGGAGCTTTCATCTTGGTGGAAGGAATCAGAAAATTACCACATCAGGTAATTCTAAGGTTTTTGGCCCACACAGGAAGAAAATAAGCAGAGACTGACAGAGAGTAACTGGAGGGAAAAGGGTTTTGTTTTGTTTTGTTAGCTGAGATGGCTAGAAAAGCCTAGAAAATAATAGTCTAGAGGTGACTATTTTTTCAGTTAAGTTGAAGAGGAACAAAAGTGGGGTGAAAGGCCGGATGCTATGCTGGGCAATTGAGGACGAGAAGGCAGGCAGCAGCTTGGAACTGAGCTGGAAGGTGGATTAGATGCTGCAGAGACTGGGAGCTGCAGTCAAGAGGCTCAACCTTACCAAAGCAAAGCAGAGACCGTTGGTGGAGAGGCAAGGTTCTGGTCGTGCGGACTGCTGTGGGACAAAGCACTGAGGTATATGGCTGGCATGTGATGGCACGGAGACTAGTTATCAGAGTTAGCTGTTTGAATTCTGAATGAATAGTTTCTACCTTGAAAAACAGAGAATTGTTTCAGAAATTAGTATCTCTTAGATGCTGGGAACAGACGTTCTTCAAGTCCCTGGAGACTTAATGAGGAATCCTGTAAAGCTTGTGCTTTACAAGAGCTCAAATCATAATGGAGAAGAAGTATAAATAACTAGAAAGCCCCAAGTTAACTGCTGTTATTACAGGCGTAGTCAGCATCTACAGACTGCGGGAAGCGCTGGAAGGTAGAAAATAAACTCAACTTTTGGAATTTGGGACAGATTTCACAAAAGAGACTGTTGAGGAATGGCTAGAGACGTGGTTGTTGTACAAAGGAACCGAGAGCAATTTAATACAGGGAGCAATAATAATTGCAATATGATTGGTCACTAATTATACAAGGCACTATGTTAAGTACTTTACAGCAATTCTTTTTAATTCCCCACAATCCTTCCTGAGAGAAAGTCCTCAAAGGCCCTCATTTTACTGATGAGACATAGACCATGTGAGTAACTTTCCTGAGGTTGCACATCTGAGTGGTAGTGACAGGATGCCAACTCAGGCAGTCTGATTTCAAGGTCTAGAATGTTAACCTTTACAGTATCATAACCACGTAGGATGAAGGGAAATGTGCTGTTTGGAGACCAGAGAGTGCTGCTGGAGTTCTCAAGGTCAGAGCGTGGGTTCTGGTGGCCTAACGAGTGAGGCACAACCACCTGTCCTCAGGAAGACACTCAAAGAGACAAACAACAGTGAAAAGCAGAGAAAGGAGATTTATTCAATACAGCTGCTTTGGGAAAAGGAATAAAGAGGTCCAGTGCCCCCACAAACACCTTTGGGATCTTGACATGAGGTTTAGAGTTAAATAAAAGGCAAGAGGTGTGCATAACTAAGTAGTCCGGGTCAAGCTGTGGTCCTGCTGAGTTATTGTCTGGGCTCCTGACTCCCTGACAAGTTGGGTGACAAATTGTTAGAACTCTGTGAAGTCTTTTTCTAGTAGATAAGTTCTTCTTCTGACTGACACTAGGCTTCAGCCTTTTCCTTATTTAGCATGAGGCTTCTGGGGAAATTCCAACATGAGGAGGCCAATTATTTCAATAATCTGATGGCCAAAGGGAGGGACATAGGTGTTTCTTAAGAATGTCACCCCCATTCCTTCCAGGACGTTTATAAGAGGTGTCTATCATAATCGCCTCTTTGGAAGAGTAGGAGAGATGAGTCTGTGTGGGTAATCTTGTTTAGTAGCTTGTTGTAATTTGTACTCTTAAACACCACTGAGGATGGAGAGCCAAAGAGATGGAGAACAAACCCCTTGTAACACTCTGAGAATCAAATTGTTTGTTTGTTTGTTTGTTTGATCACTCTGAAGACTACTATATAAGTGATGATGGCTGTTAATTAGCCAAAGTATTTAAGCTGATCAGATTGTGATCTAGAGAAATCTTGGGAGACACAGAAAGATGGGATGTGAGCTGGAAGAAGGGGCATCAATTTTCTTTGAGGGTATGATGCTGGGTAGGTTAACGAGGCTCCAATGGATTGACTTACCCTGAAGGGCATTTGCGGACACAAATTAGACTGAATAGGTCTTAAATATGAGGTAGCGAGGGGACGTGCAGATAGCTGAGGGGGGTCTGAATGTGATCAAAATACATTATATGTCAATAAAAATGTCTTTAAAAAGATTTGATGTGAAGCCAGAGAGATGTCTCAGCAGCTAAGAGCACTGGCTGCTCTTGCAGAAGACCTGGGTTCGAGTCCCAGCACCCACATGGTGGCTAACAACCATCTATGACTCCAGTTCCAGGACAATCCAACGCCCTCTTCTGACCTCATAAGCATTGTACAATATGGGTGCACTTACATACATGCAGGCAACACACTCATACACATGAAATAAAAATAATAATAACAAAAAAGATTTTAAGTGAGAGAAACTCCACTGGAAGAACTTAGGAAGAGTGATGGCAAAATTGGTTTCCAGAGATTTTGTAAGAGTCAACTTTAAACAAAGCACCGAAAAAAGTTCCTTAAGCCTCGAACTGCTGGACATTTGGGAGGAACTGTTGACAAGAGGTGTAGAAATGTTTTCCAGTGGGGGTCAAGAAGCCGCACAGCAGGATGTGAGCTCTGTGTGGTGTCCAGGTCAAATGTGAGCTGTCCTGTCCCAGCCTTTATTCATGGAGAACAAAGGAAAGCATTTCCCAAGTATTTGTGGGATTGAACACTAGGAAACACACCGTCTTGAATCTTCTGCCTCCATCAGACTGTACAAGGGGGATTGTTTTTCCTCCTGGGCAGTAAATACAGCCTCAAGCTGTATTTGCTCTATCTCAGATTACCATTTCCTCTTAACCGTGAGAAACCTCTTTATTGTTTACTACAATAGCCTGGGCATCAGTGTGAGTGAGTTCACAGTCATTGATTTTGAAGGCTAAAAAGCAAACAGACCCTGCTGGAAAATGACATATACCAGGAAGATGAACAGGGACTTTCCCAGTATGCTTTACTTTTGGGAAACATGTCTGTCTCTGCAACTACATGCAGTAAACCAGGGACTCTGACCCTGACACTTGAAAAGAGCAGTTTATGGATGCATCACTACATTTATCTGGAGGGACTGTGACACAATTAGCTGGGAGACAAAGTCTTTCTTTACCAAGATGTAGGGGAAGATCCAAAACATCCTTATCCCAAAGATATCTTTCTTCTGAAGAACTTAATCCAAGATAGGAACAGCAATTTCATAAGAGTTCGTTTGCATTGTGTGGGTAGAAAGGGATGATATGTCATGAAAGGGCTTGAACTTTACAGGGAGGCAGACCTAAATTCTAATTCTAACGCCTCCATAGATTGGCTAATGGGACCATGGCAAATTCAGGGCAATCTTTATGATATCCAGTTTCCCTTTTGCCCTGTATTCCTACTTGCTCCCAGATAAAAGTTTTAACTTTTTAGCAAACTATTCCTACGCTTTCATAATTCATCCCTCCTTCCACTCTTTGCGAACTGAGTCTTGAAAATGTAGTGGATTTGGATTTGGTATAGTTCCTGTCAAGTGATACATGAATCTTGTTTTCTCTTCAACAGTATCAGTCACTGCTCTTGTTTTGGACTCTTAATTTTTAGATTTTAGAAGTGTAGCTGGGGCTGGGGATGTAGTTCAGTTGAACTACATGAAGCCCTGGGTTTGATCTCTAGCACGGTGTAAATTGGGTATGACAGCACATATCTGTAATCCTAATCAGTAGCATTAGAAGTTCAAGGCCATCCTTGACTACATATCAAGTTCAAGGGCAGCCTGGACAACATGAAAAAAAAGTATGATTGGGTTCAAAACACCAAGAAAATGTTGACAGAGGAAATTTCCAGGAATGATCTCACAGTAGGATAGAGAAGCAGATAACTGACAACCAGCAAAGCGTATTGAGTCTGGGAAGTCTCATCTGGGGAGGAACACGGTGGCCCAACAGGACAGCCAAAGAGAAAGAACGGAAGCGAGATAGAGGCTTGAGCAAAGCACACATGCTTGACCTCCCATGCCCCTCCAGGGCATTGTCAGACCCACTAACACACAGCTAAGAGTTCCTTTTATAAGCCTACCCAAAAATGTCTAGTTAAAAGTCAACTTTTCTTTCAGGCAATTGTAATCTCTACCAAACTTTACAATATATTGTTTTGATTTATACATGTAGATCTTAACATTTCCACACAATAGTTATTTCTTCAAGCCCCTTATACCTCTATTTGTACCACACTAACTTTCAGTCATTTTTCAACACTGATTGACTTGGAACATTTTTTAGCATCGGTGGTGTCTCTTGAGATAGTATGCCATGCTCCGAGGTAGCTCACTGGAGGTTTGTCCCTCGTTCAAAGATGGTTGTTTCTGTCCATCGTTCAAAGATGGTTGTCTCTGGAATCTCTATTCCAAAAAGCAGTTTAATATTTTCAGTAGTCAGACTTTCAATTTTATTATGCTTGTGAATTGCTCAGAATGTCAATTTTATGATGCTTATGAATTGCATTTTGGATACAGCAGAAAGGTTTTGGAAATTTTTTAAGACAAACAACAATAATAATAAATACCTTGGCAATGAAGGTGCTTGGCTGGTTGACAGGAAATCTGCATATTTAGATTGGACTGGCAAAAAGAAAAAGGCTAGGTGGGATGATTAAGTTCTCCTGTCAAAGTCATTTGTTAAAGAACAAGTAACAACAGACAGCACTCCTTTCTTAGCAACAGTAGATGGCTTACTAAAATCTCCACCCTAGTTTAAAAGAGAAAATCAGGCTAACGTCAGATGCTGGCCTTAAACATCTATGTACTAACTCTGCAAAAAATGAAAAATGGCCCTAAAAGAGAAGAGCTGGGACTTCAAAAGAAATCAAGGAGCCCTGTGGGTGCAGCTCAGTGGTAGGCCATATGCTTGGTATGTGCTGGGCCATGGATTCAATTCCAAGCACCTTCTTGAATAAAGATGTCCTCTTTGCTGCATATTTTCCATGGTTTCAATCACCACATGGTCAACTATGGTCTGGAAATATTGGATGGAAAATTCCAGAAATACACAATTCATACATTTTAAGTTGTGTGCTGTTCAGAGCAGCATGATAAAATCTCGTGTTGTTCCTTCCTGTCTTGCCTGGGACATGATTCATCTCTTTGTACAGCATGTCCGTGTGGTATATATACTACCTACCCATTAGTCGCCATCTCGGGTTTCAAGATAGACTGTTGTGGATCTCAGTGCTTATGCTCAGGTAACCCTCATTTTACTTAATAATGACCCCTAAATTTAACAGGAGAGTAACAAAGGGTGGGCCAGGGCATAAAACATGGAAAGACAGATCAACTCTGGTTCATGTAACAGTGCTGCAGGGCACTGTATATGTAGAGGTTGGTACTAACCATCATTTATGGTATCCACTGAGCATCTTAGGACACATTCTCCTGGAATAAAGGGAGACTACCACACTTTCATAAGTGGCTTTCACTTTAGGCCTACCCTGCCTTATCAATTTCTCTGTGAAGCTATCTCTTTTCCTCTCTCAGTTCTAGGTTCTGCATTTTCTATGTTCATATTTGCATGATTTTCACATTCCACACACTATCTGAACTAAAGTCTTAACCTGTTACCTTGAAGTTCTTCCGACCACAATGGTGGCAAGCTGTAGTCCCACCTCCTTCCCAAGGTCCACAGAAGGAGTCAAAGGTGGGGGAGCCAGTTACTCCTCTCACTCAATCAGTTGACCTTAGCTGTATGAGGGGAAGGGGCTAAGGCTGTATAAGCCAGAACGCCATGAGGCAGGCCTCTCACCATTTTATGTGGCTGTGGAGCATTCACAGGATTTATACTTGGGTGTGGACTTTCCAGCACAGCCGTAAATGAGGAGGGGGGGGGCACCCACTATTCTGTAAGCAAACCAGCACCCCAAGCTCAGTTAGTAAATCTAATAAACTCGTTAGAATTTTCCAAACCACGGTTTTGGAGAATTCTTGCCTTAGGTTGTGGTAAGGACAGTGGGAGGAGGGAACCAGACTCCACAGGCGCCTTCAGCAGTGAATTTGACCTTACATGCCCTTTGCTCTGCTTCTGCAAAGACATTTAAGTTTTGGGACTTTGGTCATGCAGCCACATTTCAAACTTTGGCACCTCCTTCAGATCCACATTGCCCTGTTGTTTTAGCAACTCACAGTAACAACTAATCCATGTGGAGCAGGTCACATATAGCAAAGAGTTACTTATAGGTAGGCATCTTGATGTGCTTGTTACCTCCCTACTGAGACAAAATACCAGGGATAAACAACTTCAAGGAAGAAAGATTTATTTTGGCTGTGATCTCAGAGGGTTCAGCCCATGATGACTTGGTTTCCTTGTGCCTAGTTGAAGAGTGTGACAAAATCATCATGGTGGGAAGTAAAGTGCTTGCCTCAAGGTAACCAAAACCAGAGAACAAAGAGGGAGGGTTCAGCAAAATGGTACTCTCTTCAAAAGCATGGCCCTACTGAGCAGACATGCTCCCATTAGGCCCTACCTGCTAATTGTCCATTTAAGAATAAACTCATGCTATGTGAAGTTAGCACCCTCCTGATCTAATTTAAATGTTCTCAGTAGTGCCATAAGTTGGGGAATAAGAGCCTTTTGGGGGATGTATTATATTCAAAACATAGCAGTTGTTTTCCCACGGTGTAAACAGATTAACAGTTACAAGGTCAAGAAACAGTAGTTCACGCTGCCTTTGGTTGAACTGCTTGTTTCCAGAAGCCAAGCTGGTAAACACCACAGGCTTCAAGTCTATCCCTTCCTCGTGCATATGCCGCTGGGGTGATAGTCAGCCTGTGTCTATCTCGTCCTTCCTTCAGGGAAGCAACGTGATGAATTGACTTCACTGGAGTTAGTGAATTAACCTTCCATTCTACATTGGATTTGATGACTTAACCCTTCCATCATCCAAAGGTAGTGAAATCTAAAAACAAAACAAAACAAAAGAAAAACACTGAAAGGGGGAAGAAGGGACAATTCCCTGAGTTCATACATTACTCTTCTGCCAGGAGATAAAAACCTTTGGGAGTTCCATGCTTCTTAAGTATCTAATAAAGAAACTGAAACGAAATCTAAAGAAAGAGAGCCCATCTGGGGAGGGACTACCACATTCTCCCTCTTGCTTCTGGACATAGTCCCTTCCTCTCAGTACCTACTGTTGGACTGAGCTTCAAAAACTTCCTTAAGTTCCTACAAAATAGAAATCAAATATTCCTGGCCAAGAGTATCTAAGACATGGCATCCAATGACCATTTCTATATTAATGTTTAGTCTTTTTTATTTTTTGCTTTTTTATGATTTCTTATACTTTAAGTGACTTTTATCAAGGAGGAAATGCCTCCTTCCTTTTAACTTCCCAAGTTCAGAGCCAGTCAAAGCTCTGTGGGGAAACATCTTTGCCTCTCTCTCAGGAGTTCTGACCAGGCTGCTATGTAAACACATTGATTCACTTATATTAAGCTATAGGAACAGCTACCCTCGCTTCAAAGAAATAACAGTGATGGGAAAAATATAACAGCATGAGGCTGACCTAGAAATATGATGGGGCTATCCCACAATCTATAGCTCATGTGCTTTGTTTTGAGAGAGTGTTGATGAGCTTGCGTTGAGTCACAAAATGGTCTTAAACCATTTCCTCTTAAAATAGCCCTTCCATTTCTAAAACACTTTGCAGGTTGTAGAGCACTTTCCTACATTATCTCATTTGCTTTTCACATCAAACTCAGTACAGCCAAATTGGAATAATTTCCACCTATCAAAGCTACTCAACCTCAGGGCTCTCTATTTCCGTAAATCCACCCCCTGCAAAGGTTTCTCATTTTGTTCTTCCTCTCCATCCCTCACTGCCCTACTTTAAACCTTCCTTACCTATCCCACAGAACAGACATCATCCTTTCCTTTGTTAAATAGGAATGCCATTGTTTCAAATGAAGTCATTATGTGGAGTATACAGCATACAGGAGAGGGTTCCATGGAGCCACTGAGGAAAGAAAGGAAGGAAAGAAGGAAGGGAGGGAAGGAGAGAGGGAGGGAGGGAGGCAGGGAGGGAGGGAGGCAGGGAGGGAGGAAGAAGGAAGGAAGGAAGGAAGGAAGGAAGGAAGGAAGGAAGGAAGGAAGGAAGGAAGGAAGGAAGACCTTTCTAGACTCTCAGAATATCACCAAAAAGGTCTAAGACTCAATTGGAAAATAGCTCTAGTCCCTCACTTACCTATTATTTGTTGAGTCTGTATCTTCATGTTATGGGGATATAGTTGAATAGTTGTAACACAGAGCATATGATCCACAAAAGTAAAAATATTTAATCTTTGATCTTTGAAGAAGTTGCCACAACACCTTCAGTTGTCTTCTCTGTTAATTCTTTCTAACTCATTTAACAAAGTGCTGTCACACCATGCTTCTGAAACTTAATGCTAAATTCCTTCAAAACAAGGAAGGAATCAAATCAAATCAAATTTCCCACCCAAGACATGACACCTATGCACCATTTCTATGTTAATTTCCAATTGCTTCACTAACATTCAACAATATTTGCTTTTAGCTCTCAATGGCCTATTGATTCCTTATTCTTAAGCCATTTTTATCTAAGAAGAAACGCTTCCTTCACTCTAGTTTCCCAAGTTCTGGGCCCCCGAATCTTCAAAGTGAAAATATTCCTACAGGAAGAGTTTCTTGTGCATTCTGTTTAAAGGGACACGCTTATTAAAATTTACCAATCTATTTTGTTCACCTCAGATCTAGTGACATTGAGCAATTTCTAATAAGAATTCTTATTCTGTTTATACTGCTAGCCTTTTTATTAGCCCACAGACTTATTGGTAAGAAGAGGTTGATTACATTCCATTCTGTGATAACTGAAGGTACCTGACATGTGTCTTAATCTTACATTTAATATGTTCAAGCTAAAGAGTTGCTGAATGAATAAATCTGTGGGGCAAAAATTAATATAACTGCATTTTGAGAAGACTAAGAAGATGAGTGTCAGTCAAGATAACCTAGGTCACACTGTAGTGACCCCTCACCTGCCCCACCTCAGACTACCTTGTTCCTTTCCATGTTCTTTTCTATCAAGTACGGCTGTGTTCGTTACTGTCTTAACTTGACGGCTTAACTGCAGTGCCCATGTCTGAAATATTGCTCTTATTCATGACAGAAAAGGAAAACACACAACAAACTGAACTCTGTCTCTGGAAGCGTCTGTGAGAAGTGACACACAGAAGTTCTATTTCATTGTATTCCGTTGGTCAAACTTGATGTTAACAGTCTGGAAATAATTGTAATCTTTCTCTTAAGAGAGGCTAAAAATATTTAAAATAGCAAAATCTCCTATTAGGAGTTTATATAATTTGTCAAAAATCACACAACTAACAAGTGGCAGTCAGGGTTTGAAGGGCAATTGTTTGCTTTATAAATCTAGCTTCTCTTCGTTTCATCACAATCAGAGGATATCACAGACAATGGAGACTCGAAGAAGCAGCTGCGTTCTGACCATTTGAACTGACCTGGCCTGCCAAGAACCACTGAAGGGAGAGGACAAATAAGAGAAGAGATCGCTCAAGGTCAGTTCTCTTCCCGTATCAGAACCGAGCGTCAACAATTCTGGCCATAGAAGAAAGGACAGGAAGTAGCAGCTCCTATTACTGTTGATTGCCCTTAAAAGATGCTAGAAGCAATGAGGATGCTGTAAATGGCATAAAACTCTGCATTACCTGTACTCCAAGTACCATTACCATCATTCATGAACAAAAAGGCCTGGGAAGTCTGACAGCCCAAAGCTTAATGGGACATAGAGAAGGCTAAGGGTGACTTTGCTCATATTTGTCTTTTGAATTTTATTAATTTTCCTATTAATGCAAAATTTACTTGAATTTAGTTTTTATAAGTAGAGCAGGCTTCTGGCCGTTTGCTTGGAGTATTCAACAGCTAATGAATTTCTGCTATCCAGGTTCTACAGGAGGCCAACTGAGTAAAGTCGGTATTACATCTGATTGCTCATGGTGACTGTAATGTATAAACTGTGGACTTTAAGCAACATATCACTTCAAGGGTGTTGAAAACTGAAGAGGAAATTAAGTTAAAGCAGGCAGTATTGGGACAATGAAAAGATTTTCGTGAATGCACCTGTGAGTTTCTCTCTGACTTCTGGGTGCCTTGCTTCTACTGGTTATACCTGACTCTCTCTTGTCAGGGACTCACTAGGGAGGTGCCTGGGAGTTCAAGTACTTTACCCAGTGACTGGTAGAAAGCCTGAAGGCTCAACTTCTTCATCTTCTGAGAACACAAAGGGGCATAATTTATGTTACAAAGCTTGCTTGGTCAGGCTGAGGCTGAAACTGAGCCTGTGATGATTATATCCTTCCTGGACGTCCTGGCCATGAAGAATGACCTAATAGATATTGAACTATAATAAGCATAACTGACCAGTGTCCCCAGCTGCTGACCCTGAGCTCCACAGCTAGGTTTATGCCAACGTTCTGCTTCTCCCAGGCTATTCCCACCAGTGACTGACAGTAGCAGGGATACCAGGGAAGGCTGCTTTGGGGAGACATGAGACACCACTGCATTGACCATTGGTTTTGGCTTAAGGATTACTTGCCAACCTGAGTGGGTTTACCTTAGCCTAGTTGGCAGCTTAAAATGCTCCCACCTGCTTGCCTTACCTTTCTGCTTTAGTTGGATTCTGACCTGGGTCATAACCTGTTCTGATGATCCTTGCCAATTTAATTTCTTTTTTAAAGTGACATATAAAAATCATACATATTTATGGTTACTGTGTGACATTTTGATACATGTATACATGGTGTAACATTCAATTCAATATTCAAGTAAACATATCTGTCTCAATGTTTATTATTTTTTTATAGTGAAGAGACAAAAATACTTTCTTTTACATTTGGTCTTTGCCCAAGCTTTATCTACATAGCACATGGTAATTAAAAGTACCAGACTGGTGAAACTAATGTTCTTGGATGTCTAGCAGCCATACTTTGAGGCCTATACCACTTTGGTCAGAGGGACATAAAAGACAGTTTTTGCTCCTTGCCTTCCTAGGTCGACTAAGCTCCAGGGAACTATGAGCATCTCAAAATGTCTTGTAACTGTAGTGTGTCACCCATCCTCTTGACCGAGGAGGTTGTAGAGACCCCACCAAATGGACTTGAACCAGTGTCCAGTCTACAAAGAGAAGGGTCAACACAGAGGAATCATTTCCTCCATGCTTCCAAGTGAAGCCAGACATGGTCAAGCAGGGCAGTACCTGCAGAGGTCAGAAAAGGGCACCAGATTCCCCAGAACTGGAGTTATGGATGTCTGTCAGCCACCATGTGAGTACTGGGAACTGGACCTGGAAGAGCAGCCAGTGCTCCTGCTGAGCCATCTCTCCAATCCCAACCCAATCTCACCCTTTAAAATAGATTAATTGCCATTCTTAAAGGGTGAATCCTTCACTCTGTGTATGAGACCCTTACAAAGTAGTCTGACCCTTAAGCAATGCCAGACAGGAGATACCTTCCTCTGAGTTGTTGACCAGGGTGGCCCAAGAGACTCCCAGACAGTAACCCAGCATAGAACTGGGAAAATGAACAGCAGAACACAATCTTATCTAAAGGAATATTGACAACTGATTGCTGCTAGATGAGGAAGAGCTTATCTTCCTAAACCAAGGAACTCTAGATAGGCTGACTAGATTCAGAAGATGGACAAGGACTGGAGAACAGCTGGGGGCACTGACAACACAGTGGACAGTAATAGGGATTACAGAGTATATGGGCTTGGGGGGGTACTATAGGCAGGAACCATTTGGGATGTGGGTATATAGATGAATAAGATTGTTTGGGATGTTCTGTACAAAATACACATAAAACAACAAATTTAAAAAATGAGTTATATTTGAGGAAGAAGCATAAAAGTTTGCTTCATGTTAATTAGTAGAGGGAAACACATTACCATTGAAATCTACCTATGTTTAGGATGTTATCTGTGAAATACAAAAAAATCAATCAATAAAAAAGAGTTATATTTGAGGAAGAAGCATAAAAGTTTGCTTCATGTTAATTAGTAGAGGGAAACACATTACCATTGAAATCTACCTAATGATTTTATATCCATGCTCAGGTGCCAAGGATCTCAGAAAGTAACCGACTATGACTAATAATAATCAGATACATAGAGATTAGAGACACATGTGGACAGACATCTAAATGTTAGTAGCATTAAAAATGAGTTTTTATGTATGAAATATATTTTAAAATGAAATGGAGATCTTTTTAAAAAGTTAAAAATTT
>NW_008351346.1:106414-133212 GCF_000622305.1 Nannospalax galili | reverse complement strand
AAAACCATCATAGTCAGCCTACTCCACAACAGAACAGAATAAGAGACTTTATTACTTCTCTCAAACTATAAGCTTGAACCTACTTTGGCAGAGGAATTGGTGGGTTGGTAAAAAGACTCACCCCCTAGACCAGAATACAAAAAAGAACTAGAAAAAAAAAGTTTTAGTAGACAGCAAAGTGAACCACGGTGTGGCACTAACAAACAACCCATGTATGATGATGGATGGGTAGTGACAGTCTCCATTTTGAATCAGTTCTGCTTTGGTTAGGATGAGGCACTGTGTATGTAATTTTCTGTCTGGCAACTCCCACTGTGCAAATGAGAGCAGTCATGATTGGTCAGTGGTCAGTGAATACAAGGCAGCAGCTCTATGGAATCCAGTTGTAGCAGCTCTCCATTGGGTAGCACTGTTTTTGTCTTCTACCTTTTGCAGTTCAAATGGACTGGAGCCTCAAGTTTTCTGTTTGGGGGAGCTTTCTAGACCGGGTTTGCATTGGGGTTTGGGGACCCACTGCCTTTCTGGTCTCTCTATCATATCCTCTCTGTACTGTTGATCAATCTCCCACATCCTTCCTTCTCCCTTATCTTCCCAGCCTCTGGTAACCAGTACTCTACTCTCAACTTCTAGATGATGACTAATTTCCATTCCAGAAGTGAATTAGATCCGTGTAGTATTTGCCTCTCTGTATCTGACTTATTTCAGTCAGCATATGGGTTCCCCGTTTACAATTTCTTTTTAAAATTTGTACACTTAAGGATATTTATGTGTTTATTTTATGTGCCTGTGTGTGTGCCTGACTGTATGTATGTGTATCACATATGAACAAGAGTCTATGGAGACCAGAAGAGGTATTGGATCCTTGGAACTGGAGTTAGAAGGGTTTATGAGCCACCTAATGTGGGTGCTGAGAACTGAACTCAGGTCATCTTTAAGAACAGCAAGTGAACTTCACCACTGAGCCATCTCTCTGGACCCTGATTTAGGATTTCATCTTTGCTATGACTGATAAATATGCACTCTATTTGTGTGTGTGTGTGTGTGTGTGTGTGTGTGTGTGTGTGTAACATTTTCCCCATCAGTTGATAGACACTCATGCTGACTCAATAATCAATAGCGCCTTAACAAACATAGAAGTACAAACATCTCTTTGATATATGCTGTGGTCTGTAATTTCACCTAAAGATTCTTGTATTAAGGACTTGATCCCCTGCTAGTAGAAATTTTGAGAATTGGTAGAAACTTTAGGATGTGGGGCCTAATTGGAGGAAGTAGGTCCCTAGCAATATGTCCTTAAGGATATATATAGTGTCCCTGGCCATTCCACTCTCTGTTTCGAGCCACCACAAAGTGATCATCTTGTTTCTACCAGATGCCCACTGCCAAGATGTTCTCCCTCACCACAGGCCCAAAAACAATGGAGCCAAGTTACCATGGGAGGAAACCTCTGAAACCATAAGCCTAAATACATCTTTCTTCCTTTAAGGTATTTTCTCCTAGCAGCAGAAAGCTGACTAATGCACGTGCCAGTTGTTTCCTTTGGCCATGTACTCATTTACTCAATTGGCATTTCCCAAATAACAGCCTTCAATGCTTAATCATATCTCAACATCCACTGATCAAAGGATCTACACAAATACTTCCCCGTTGCACATTTCCTCACGGTCTCTCCTTAAACCACTCAGAATCTGCTTCTGTGGAATCGGATACATGACCAAAGCTCAAAGGCAAAGCATGATAAAGAGACTCTAACTTAATAATAGAGCAGATTAAAGTTTGAAACAAAAAGAAAGAAAATACTAACAGGCAAAGAGATGGAAGAGGTGAGATGCTCCAGGTGAAGGGGTACATGTCTAAAGGCCAAGGGTAACTCTGATAACTTTATAATCAGAAAAAGGGGTAAGAGGAGGCAGCAAGCTACGGGCAGTTTGATTGGCCAAGCTGGACATCACCCTTAAGTCCCTTAAGGAATAGTATTAAGTCAACTCCTAATGACTTAATGTTTTACCCATAGATTAGTGCACCTCTCATCAGAGAAACTTCCTGCAGCAGATGGCAGTTAACAAAGAGGCCCATAACTGGTCAATGTGCTGAGAATAAGAGGCTGCAGAATGATCAGCCCTAAATGGGACATCTCTATCACACCCTTCCCTCCCAAGGCTCAGGGATCATTGCAGAAGGGGGTGCAGAAAGAGTGTAAGAGTCCGAAGTGATGGATGAATGCAAGGAAACTGCTTTCTGGACACATCAGCGTGGTTGCACCTACGAACCTACAGCACTTGTAAACATGTGCACAAGACCTTTGGAAACTCAAGCCAGATAAAAATCCAGCATGGATTGCAGGGGCAGTAGTCAGGAAGCCCCGGGCCTGGCCGAGGAGCTATTGGCACTTGACAGATGCTGGGAGAGAGGGAGACTCAGTTTTCTTTAAGGGTGTGATGTCTCGTAGGTTGACCAGACTCCAAGAGATGGACTCACACCCAAGAATACTTACAGAACACAAGTTAAGCTTGGTATGCCTTTAAAAGAGGAAAACTATTAATAGAGGACATGAAGTTGGGGGACGAGGTGATAGTAGGGTTGAGATAGAGATGGGGCAGGGGAGTCTGACTATGGTAAAAATACATTGTATGAAATTCTCAAAGAATCTGTTACAATATTTTTGAAGTGTAAGATGCCTTGTAGAGAATAGAGTGAGGTACCAGATAAAAGGTGTTGCCTTGGCCTCTGGGTGAAGGCCTAGGGTGACTCAGAGTAGATTAGAGTGGGCAAACCACAGAGTGTGGTCCATTTCTGTATGATCCAAGAGCAAAGAATCGTTTTCACTTTGAAGCATTGTTGCAATGGACTAACTGTGTTGCCACAAAATGTACATACAGAAATCTTAACTCTAAATGTAGTAATAGTTGGAGGTGGGATCTATGGGGGGTAATTAGGGAATGGAATTAATGGCCTTACAGAAGGACTCCAGAGAGGTCTCTCCAAATAAAGATACAGAAGAAACACTAGCCTGCAATTAAGAAGAGAGCCCTCACTGGGACAAACAGGCTGGCACCTTGATCTTGGGTTTCCAGTCCTCAGAATGGTGGAGAGAAATTTCTATTGCTTATAAGTCACCTAGCCTAGGTTGTTTTGTTATAGCAGCCCAAACTGACTAACATCGTTATAAAATCAACAGTAGCAAAAGTCAAGACATGCTTCAGAGCCTGTGTATGGTTCCAAAAGCCTTACATAGTTACAAACTGACCTTTTACAGAAGCAAAACAAAACAAAACAAAAAAAGCCAACCTTAGATGATGGGTTGGCAGCAGGAATGGAGATAAGTGGTTGAATCAGACATTTTAGAAGTAAAATCAACTAGAATTTTTGATCTCTGTATTTAGACATTGAGAGAAGCCAAACTTTAGCCTGTATTTCCAAATTAGTTTGTGGAATAGACGGCTGTGCTATTTACTCATAGAACATAAAGTGAGTTTGGGAGCCTGTAGAACTCTTGTGCTGCCTCATTTACTTCTGCTCATTTTGACAAAATTCAATTCAGCAATGCAGTACACAGAGGTGAGTAGACTGTAATCTGTCCTCTGAAGCACTTTACAGTCTTATCACCAGCAGAAGTAGCAAGTAGCATTAAACATAACACAATACAGAACAGTGCCAGATGAGTACCACAGAAGAGGTACAATATGCTAGGGAAGTTCAAGAGGAAAGAGAAAGGCAAGCAGATTGAGCTAGTGATGAGCATCCATTTAGGAAGAAGGAGAAAGGCTTTTATAGGACTTGTCATTTGAAGTAGACCTTGAAGAACAACTAGGATGTCAAGAGATGGAATGTAACTCCTAATGGTGCCACTTTCAGAGCCCCACAGAAAATCAAGTAAAAATTACTGAACATTAATTCCAATCTGAAACATTATCCATTGTATCATTGACCATTGTATGTGTGAAATTCCTCCTTTCTTTATAACCCACTTGTTCTACATTTTTAGCAATTCTGGATTTTCTTCCAATTGCAGTTTTACCAGATGCTCTGCTGGCTCAAAACCCTTGCTGCTTTCGTCTCCTACGTTGGCTGCACGGAAGTCTAGGTTTCTCATTTTCTCTGATGCAAAATAGAGAACTATAGGGTCACTAACAGGACTCTTCAAAAGGCTGAGTGTGGACTGACTCCTGCTGAAAACTGTCCTGCCCCCAGGAAACAAAGTAGGTAGAACGGAGGCCTGTGTTCTTGGAGGATTGGTTAGAAGCCAGGTGTGTCTTAGAATAAACAGAGAAAGACTGACAGCATGCCTCAGGAACTTTATACGTTGGTTCTAACAGGGATTACTAGATATTACAGTGTGAGTTGTAGGGTTGGTATCTATAGATAGATTAGCTATTAACTATATTACTATATATATAACTATATATTATATACATAACTATATTAACTATTAACTTTCTGTTGTTAACTTTTCCTTTTTAAGGAAAGGCAAATCATAGGAGAAATATAATAGAGATCTTGTTTTTTGAAACTTCTGGAGCAAGATCTAAAGCCAGTACCAAATCTATACCTCTGAGCCCTTACAGCATCTCCTGAGGACCACAGCTCCTTCACAAATAAATTTTTTTTATAATAGAGATCTTGTTTTTTGAAACTTCTGGAGCAAGATCTAAAGCCAGTACCAAATCTATACCTCTGAGCCCTTACAGCATCTCCTGAGGACCACAGCTCCTTCACAAATAAATGAGAATCTTTTTCATCTAATGCTGCACCAAGCTGCTGACTCATCAGATTAAATTACATTTTCCACCCTTCCCCTTAAGGCAGAAAGTGGACTAAACACACTTTAGAAAGATTTTTTGAATAATGTATCTAGAAGTTATTTTTCACTTTAAATTTCAGGTAATTGGAAAAATGTGGCCATGATAATTATTAAGTATTTTGTGGGGGTATTCTAATACTAGGTAAATTGCAATGGTAAGAGTCATGGCTATTTTAAAGACAAAGGTGAATGGGCTGCTAATCTCACAAATAGGCCTATGTAGAAGTAATGAAGAAGGAACATTTGGTGTGAGTCAGATGACCTGGAGTCTCCTTTGAGACACTGGGGTTAGCATTAGTTCCCATCTCAAGTTCTATCAGAAATAAATAAGAAATAAATAAGTCTCCCACACAGACCTAGAGGTGGAAGAGTTATTAATCTCATGTTGATTTAATTATTCTTGTTCCTTGCCTTTCTGGTTAAGAAGTGGGATGGAAGGATAAAGTGTTGGCAAGGGCAGAAATTTGTTTCCTGCCCCCTCTTTGTATTAGACTATGCTTAATCCCAGAAGTCCATCCCCCTGACTAACCTAGGCACTTCTACATCTTCCCCATCATTACTGGCCATCTACCAAATAGGCATTTATTCAGCCCCTGCTGTAATCTGTAGCCTCTTCATACATAGAAAGACAGAGATGACTTTTGTTAGAAGACCATTAGCAACAGCCTCTTACATTTGCAACTTTTTTTTTTTTCAGTTTTCGGGATGATTTCACACTTTAAATGTCTTATCCGCCCCCCACCCCCTTTGGAAAGAGGGGAAATAATTTGCTGTAGGCAACCTTTGAAAAAGAGGAAGGTTATTGTGACTATTTAGCCAAGAAATCAACCTGAGACTTCTTATTTTGTGTGGAAATTTTACTCCATGAATCAGAATTCTGTCTATATAATAACTAGGGAAGGTATGAATAGCTTGCATTAAAGATTGTACTGAATCCTGCAGATCTTTATAAGTCCTTAGAAACAGGGAACTATGCCAGAGTCACATCTTAGAGGCTCAAAAATCCACCTTCTCAGTCCTGCCGTGAAGTGCTCATATACTCTCACATACACAGGCTCATGTAGTCCCCACATCAGGAAGAGGCTGGAGTGGGGCAAAGACAAACAGTCTTCAGTTCATTTCTCAGATAAGAAAACTGAGGCTCAAGAAGGTAGGAACTCACTGAATATCACTCAGTTGGTAATACTGGAGTCCCCATCTTCTGACTCTGAGTCCAATGCTCCTCCTATAAATCATAGCTTCTGTCTGAAATATGGCCCGTGAAGCCTGGTTAGAGACCTGTTCCGAGGTCTCAGGGACTTTTCAACAATGGCTACCCAGCTTCATCTCTACTGGATAGAAATATCAAGAGAAAGAATGGACCAGGCTTTTAGAAATCGTGCTACTGGAACATCATTGATAGGAATTGTGGGTGATTTAATCTGCTTGGGGATACTAAACAACATCCAACAGTAGGTTGCTATGGCAACACTACTCTTATCTTAGTGGTTTCAAACAAAAATATCACAAGAGCAGAGTAATTAGGTAAATAGAGCAGCAAGTCTGTGTTTCATGCAGTCATTTTCTAGTGATTACCTCTTTAATGTTATGCCTTGTGCTCACAGGCTGCCTAATATGGCAAATCTACCTGGAATAACATGTGTGTATGGTATGTGGATGTCACCGGGACAGCACCTGTCCCCCAAACTCCTTTAGCAACTGATAACATGTGGCAGGCTCCCACTCAAGTTCAAATCCAAAAAAATAAGAATATGTGAAACTAAGACACACGCACAACCTCAAACTGCATTTGTCAGGCGTCAGAGAATATGTTCTGGGACCATTTGCTTTTTTCTTTTTAAATTAAATTTTAATGCATCCCAATGTTACTTGTTCCAGTTCTGACTCATGCTCCTGAAAGGTCTTCTGCTTTTATTTCTAATGCCTGGCTTCCCTTCCCACCCCATCAGGCACCATCACAACCTGCTCCACCCTCTCTGCCCCAGAAATACAGAACTCTCCTGTTGAATTGCTTATTCATGGTAGGAGAATGTTGCTGAGGAGAGGTGAAATCCCTAGGTTTTATCCTGCATACCTTCCTAACATGATAGGAAACACTTGCTACATGCCAGGGTTTTAATCAGGCACCTTGGGTATTTCCTCATTTGTCCCATCCTCAGCACAAATGAGAAACTAGGAGTCAGCTAGGTTTACACCAAATCCCAGAATCACTTGGCTATTAAATAAAAGATCAAAGCCTTCATTCTTTCTGCTACCCACACTGCCTCACTAAAGTAAGATTTATGAATTTTGATGAGAAGGCCAATAGTCCACACCCACCCCACCTCCTCTTCGTCCTGCTTTGTTCTGCTGTCTCTCTTTAGGACCACTGTTTCTGCCCCCTTCAAGCAGTTACTTTCAACCAAGGTGACTTTGCCTCCTTCCCTCCCCCAGGACACTGAACATCTGTAGTCATTTTTGGGGTATCTCAAAAAAGAGTGTGCTACCAGTATCTAGTGGGTCAAGGCCAAGATGCAGGGACCACCCAACAATCTGCATAATGGTCTCCACAAGAAAGAATCTATCCAAAACATCAATAGTGCTTGGGTTGAAGATCTGCTACAGCAAAGAAGTCTTCTGTCCAAAGGGCCAATGGTCTTTGCCTTGAAGGAAAAACCTGTGGACTCTCAGGAGGCAGACAGTATCCCGTATAGAATGTAGTTCACTGGTACTACCGAGTCATCAGGCAGACGGGAAGGATCTGACCGTTTTTCTTTCATTAGAACTCTCTGTTAATGTTAACACACAAGATAAAAAGTGCTGGTGGAGTAGAGAGACAGGTAGGAAGAGTAAGATATGAAAACCTGGCAGTGCACATGCAGGGGATACAGTTTGACTAAGGCATCAGGGTAATTTGCCTTCACAAAGGTTGTAATGCTTGAACCGAGACATGAAGAGTACTCAACACTCTCCATCCAGCTGACCATGACACAAGACAGGGATTCCATGAAGAGAGGATGATGTGCACTATGGCTTGAGGATGTGAAAAGGAATGTGGGGCTGACTGGTTCAGAGGTCCTGAAGCAAAGGGGGGTGGCCAGATAAGAAGCTGAACAGGTAAACAGGAACCGGCTCCCAAAGGGCTTTCTGATTCCTAGTTTCCTTTTGACAGATGCCTGATTGTCCTAGCCTAACGATCAGCTTTAATTCCCCATCCAGTTACATTTCATGAGAACATACTGATGTAGTCATTGCTTAGAGCTGTGTCATGGTATGTTTCAAATATCTGAGGTTGAGCTCCCAGTTCTGGGGGTTCAGGACCCTAGTCTATGCCGGGCTCAGGTGAGGCCTCAGGCACATGGATTCCATTACAGTGGCAGGATAGTTTGTGCAAGAGATTTCATGGAAAGTTGGAAGGGACCAGGCTATCTTTCTATGAAAGCTCATTCTTATGTAACTCATTCACTCCTGCAAGACCCAGCCCATTCCAGGAGAACAACACAAATCCCTTCTGAGGACAGAATCCCCAGTATTTTAACCACTTTGCCCTGGGCTACCCTTCTTAAAGTTCCCATTGCCTCAATGTGACCATGCTGGAAACCAAGATGTCAGCATATGATGTAGGAGACAGACTCAAGCCATAGCTGGACAATTGTTGCAGGTTGCTGCATACAGACCCAGTGGCTTACAACAACAGAAATTGATCTACTTGTGGTTCTAGACAAAGTCTGAAATCAGAATTCCAGCTGAGCCATGCTCTTTTGGAAGCCTCAGGGGCTATGTCCTTTCCACAGTCTTTGCCATTCTGTGGTTTATGGACAGATCACTCCAATCACCTGTCACGTGGCTTTATCCCTCTAGGTCTCTGTGTCTACTTTGTCTTCTTAAAAGGAGGCCAATCATATTGGCTTAGGAGTCATCCTAAGTCAGTATGATTTCATCTTGATTTAATTGTATTTGCCAAGACCTTATATCCAAATAAGGTTATATTCAGGTGCTGGGAATTGTGACTTCAACATAGCTTTTTTTTTTTCTTTCCTTTCGTCTCGTTTTTTTAAGACAGAGTCTCACTATGTAGTCCCAGGCTGGCCTCAGACTTATAGCAATCCTCCTGAGATAGGGATTCCAGGCTTGTCCTGTCACACCCAGATTTCCACATAACTTTTGTTGTTTTTGTTAAAGATTTGTTTATTTATTTCTGTATATGTTTGTATGCTGTGTGTGCCTGCATGAGTTTATGTGCATCATGTGTGTGCAAGTACCCACAGAGGCCAATACTTTAAAATTTTTTTAGTAGCACATATTAACTATACTAGATTTCTGTAATAGATTATGACATTTTCATACAGGTATTTTGACCACATTTGCTTCCGTTGTGGTCTCTTGTCATTTCTGCTGATCTCCTTCCTCTTCCCAATCTGTCCTCCTCATTTTCATATCTTTTCTGAAGAGTGTGAACCAATGAGCTTCATTAGGATTGCTTACAGGAGGGCGAGTGACCCGTTATTTGTAGAAGCTCCAGCAACTTACTAGAAGTCACAGTATTGGAAAAAATTTCTGCTCCAGGCAACCATTCCTCAGGGAAGAGGCCTAGCAATCCTCAGGGAAGAGTAGAGCCTTGTCAGCCTCTCTCCGGACTCCATGGTGAAAGATTGACAGGCCTAACCTTGTGCAGGTCTTGTGCAGGTAATCACATATTTACTGAGCTCATGAGTACAATGGACACGCTATCTTTTTGAGAGCCAAAACCAACCTAAAACAACTGACTAAGCCACACTTTTCTCCTTAAACATGTCAAGTTCCTCTGAACTGGGACTAACACCTGTGTTCTAGGACCACTGCTCCAGGAACCCTCCGCTTTCATCTTCATAGTCATGTTGCTGTCTCTGAAATAGGATAAGTAAAACTGTGCAAAGTCTGAGGATAGTAATTGTGGAAATCATCGTTGAGGTGACTTGAATAAGACGCAGCCGAGTCTACTAGGATAAACTACTCCTGTCTTGCCAACCACCTTCTCCCAGCCATATGAAATGTGCTCTGAGTTTTTTTTTTTTTCCTAAAAGAAATGCCACCTGGGGAAATTAGAAGCTGAAGTTATTATCCTGATCACCTGAAACAACATTGCTACATTGCTACATTTCAGTATTGCTTTGTTCTTTCCAAAGCTGTCATCTAAGCACACATGGTGCCCCTGGGAGCATCCTGTGAGGAGGTGTCATGCCTTGTGGGGGTGCAGCTTGCCATAGAGCATGGTTGGCTGACAACATAGCACAACACTGGAAAGATTTTGGCCTAAGACCTTGGACAGCCTTCTTATAACTATCGTGAATTTGCGGAATGACCTCGAATAGTCAGCTTCCTCTCCTGTCTGTTTCCCTGTGTAGAAGTTACAATAATAAGACCCCTCCGTGATTAATACTTAAGACCTTTACTAAGAACAGATCCACTACTGCTCAGCTTCCCCCGCTCTAATTCAGAAGTTGTTGGCACTTAGCAACATCTGAGCCATATCTTTCATTACCGCCCTGAACACTTTCCCTTCAGTTATTGTTCATAATGTGCTGCCAATTCTTCTCTCCATCACTTATTTCCTTAAGGGGAAGTTGGCATCTTATTTAATAAGACCAGTTTGGACCATCAGGCACATCCTGGCCCTCCCAGCATTCTCCTCAGGCCTCAAATATGAATGTCTCAATGTCAGGTCTTCTCTAAGAAATGAAATATTATTTAAAAAGCAAAGCATTAACAAATTCCTAATTTGTTCCGACCACTGGTATACATCACAAGGCTCAAAGCTGTCAGTGATCTGAACAAATTAGGAATTTGCAGTCATATCAGCTTAGCGGCCTCCCTAATTTAGTATAACCTTATCTATCTTGACATGGTTACAAACCAATAAAACCAAGACCAACAAAATATCCAAATTAAGGGGACTACAGCCTGGTTAGGGTAAAGAGCCAAACAAATCAATAAGATCTCGGGGAGGGGCATGTATGTCAGTTATGGACCAGTGCAGTTGAGTGCACAGGTCTGGCCAGTCATTTTCCTTCAAGGATATGAGTCCTAGTCATTTTTCTTCAAGGACATGAGTACTATATATCTTCTGAAAGATAAATATTATTAAATAGGTATCACAAATAGAAAAATGTTTCCGACAATAAACATCCTGTTCAAAGCCAGAAAGCATTATTTTAAGTAGCTGTTATAATTTTTCATGAAGACTAGTGTGTGTGTGTGTGTGTGTGTGTGTGTGTGTGTGTGTGTGTTTCAAGGATAGTGAATGAACTGAATCATGAGATAAGATTTCCATAGAGCAGCATGCTGGCCTCTAGGGTCAGGCAGTTATCAGAAGAAGCAGACTAAGGAAAAGAGATATTTCTCTTCAGGTTTAAGTTTTGTGATTGAAAAAGATGCCTCTGGTAGAACTTGAATAAGAGAGTTAAGAATCAAGGCCAGAAAATAAAGAGGAATTTAGGTCATTGATACTGAATACATGTCTCAGAAATAAGCCCATGTGTTTAGACTTAACCAACCATCCATAAGAGTGCCAAGAATACCAGGTGGAAAAGGGGCTGTTTCTTCAATAAATGACATCAGGAAAATTATGTTCATATACACATGACATTGAACCCTTATACCACATAAAAATATCAGCTCAAATGGATCACAAATTTAAATGTAAGACTGGAAACTATAGGACTCAAAATTAAAACAGAGAAAAGTTTCTTGGCATTGATTATTGCAATGGATTTTTGGATTTGACACCAAAAGCAAAATAGCAAAAATATTCAAATGGGATAAAAGCTTCTAACACAACCAAGTAAACAATCAATAAAATGAAAATTTAGCATATAGAATGGGGTAAATTATTTGCAAAAATGTAAATTATTAATATCTAAACTACAAGGAGCTCATCCAGCTCAATAGCAAAACCATAAATAATGTAATTAAAAATGAACAAAGACAGAGCACTGATATTTCTCCATGAAGGACATACAAATGGACAACAGATGTATTAAATGGTTAGCATCAATCATGAGGAAAATGAAAGTCAAAACCACAATGAGACATCATCCTGTATTTGTCTTCTACTTGTTAAGAGGACTGTTACTAAAAAAGATTAAAATGAGTAATGTTGGTAGGGATATGCAAAGAAGGATCTACCTGTGCACTCTCCTGGTAGGAAGATAAATTGGTGAATCATTATAGAGAATAGTGTAAAAATTCTTCAAAAAAATTATAAGCAGAACTGCCTTGTGATCCAGCAGCCCCATCTCAGTCTCTGTATTCATAGTAATAGAATTCTGGATCTTGAAGATATGGCTCATTTACATGTTCACTGCACAATAATCAAGATATGGAAACAAACTAAATATCCATCAGTGGATGAGTGGTTGTATAATACTTTATAGATTGGTAATGGAATAGATGATAGATGACAGATAGATAGATAGTAGATAGATAGATAGATAGATAGATAGATAGATAGATAGATGATAGGTAGCTGATAGATAGATTGATAGATAATTGATAATTAAATAGGTAATTAGATAGATAATAGATAGATGACAGATAGATAGATGATAACAGAATATTTATTATTCAATATTAACAAAGAAGTAAACTCTTCCATTGCTGACAAATGAATGAACCTGAAGGACATTATGTTAAGTAAATTAAACCAAACATAGAAAGACATATGATGTTTCTTATACAATGCATCAAGAACAGTCAATGTCATAAAAGTAGAGAGTAGAGTCTTGGTGGCTGGGGGCTATAGGAGAGATAAACAAGGATATATTCAAAGAGCAACTGTCCTAATTACTTTCTGTTGCTATGATAAACACCACAACCAAAACTAGGATGAGAAGGAGAGGGTTTATTTCAGCTTGGTACAGTCCTTCATCAAAACCAAATTTAAAAATGTTTCCTCAAGGGAAGTCAGGGAAAGAGCTCAAGAAGGAATCTAGTGGCAAGAACTGAAGCACAGACTGTGGAGATAAGCTGCTTCCTGACTTGCTGCTCTATCCTGATCCCAGCCTGCTTTCTTATACAACTCAGAACCACCTGCCCAGGGGTGGCACCACACACAGTGGGCTGAACACACCCACATCACTCAATAATCAAGAAAATGCCCCACCAACATGACCACAAGCCAATCCAATAGGGAAAATTCCTCAGTTGGGGTTCCCTCTACCCGGATGTGTCAAGTTGACAACTGAAGCTATCCAAACAGTAACATATTTGATAATAAAACTGAACAAGTCCTAAAAGTCTATATTTGTACAACACAGTGCCCATAGTTAACAATACTGTATTAGATACTGAAAATGTAGTCAGAGGGCAGATCAAGCAAACTAACAATAAATAAGAAGGCAGGAGGAAACTTTTAGAGGTGAAGGATAGATTTATGTCATAGGTTGTGATAGTTCTAAGTGCATACTGACCTCCAAACTCATCACCTTGTATACATTAAATGCTCATAGATTTTTGTCAATCACAAGTCAATAAGTGATCTATAAGAAGACTGCATAAAGCAAGTATACCAATGTTTAGAAGATCTGCATGAACCAGCAAGCCAGTGTTTTGCAAAAGCTTGGCACATGATGTGATAAGTCTGAAAAGTTCTTTTCTGTGGTTTCAGGTTTTTTCATCGCAAAAAGAAAACTTGAAGAAATTACCACTTGTCAAGTTTTGATGCAAAAGAAAAGAAATATATTCACAGTTATGTGAAAAGACTATCAAAATGATCCTTTTTCCAAGTATGTATCTGTACGAGGCCAGATTTTCTTCAACTCTGTCAGTCAAGGCTATTAGAGCAAATTGAATACTGAAGCACATAGAATTCAACAGTCTTCTTTAAAATCAGCTGATAGATTTTCAAAACTGCCAAAGTACTTACTATTCTTCTCTGTAACTTTTTATGTCAAGAAGCAGACTTTTTAATAAGAACATGTTGTTTATATTCACAGTAAGGGATTCTTCAGCATTATTTTTAAGAACTTAATAAGCAAACATTTTTAAATTTGGTTTTATTTTCTAAAGTCAAGATATCAATAGGTATTGCCCATACACATAAAACTCTTATAATTAACCATTTTAAAATGTCAAGTCATTCTGAGACTAAAGGTTTTCTATTAAGCTTAAATTCCAAATATTGATAAGAAAGGAGTTTTCCCTCTACTGTGTCTTCTCTGTTAGTCCTCCCTTCAAAAAGATTTTGAGTGGGTACAAAAATGTCCTCTAAGGGACAATAAAATGTGATAATCTTCATTCACTCTTCACATATTCTACTTTGAAGTCTGCCACTGCTTTAGCTGCTGCTGAGAAAAAGAATTCAGATGCACCTAAATGCAACATAATGCAATAATCCAGTTGAATCTATTTCTACCCCAGTTTACCTGAATCAAACCTAAACTCTCTACTACCATACCATGTTTAATCTTCATTAATTTCATATGCAGTCGTCATCTTTCTGTTAATTATTTCATGTCCTCCTCATCGTTAAGCTATCAATTTCTTTAGGATGAAAGCTGGTTTATGATTTAGATTCTCAGTGACTTTTCATATAATGGATTGAATTGGTAGTACAATTTCCACTGGTTGTAGTAGTGACATATCTATGGGGAAGAAAGTGATGAAGATGTGTCTACACATGAAATGATCTCAAATTGTTGCTCTTGGAAATGGTCCTAACTTGCCTATTTGGCAAATATATCTTCATCTTTTAAGACTCAACTCAAGAATTTCATCTTCCTCTAGAACTTCTCTGGATGACCTAAAACATGAAACTTCCTTCACAAGCCTTTTGGGGAAAAAAAATACTTGGGCTTGTGGAATTAAGATCCACAACTGAATCTCTCTCTCTCTCTCTCTCTCTCTCTCGCTCTCGCTCTCGCTCTCGCTCTCGTTGTATGTTTGTGTTGTGTGGTTGTGTGTTGAGTGTATGTGTGGTATATGCACATGGGTATATACAACCATGTGGGTGTATTATGCATTTCTGCATGTACATGTGTGTGCCCATGCGTGCACATGTAGAGGCCAGAGAAAACATTGGGTGAGTTCCTCTATCATGCTCACCTTACTGTCTTCAGAGAAGGTCTCTAACTGAACTGGAAGCTTGCCATTTAGGGTAGGTTGCCTGTGCTTGGAGTACCTGGGATCTTCCTGTCTCTGCTCTTCAGTTCTGGGGTTACAAGTACATGGATATATGCCAGCTTTATATGTGGGTCCTGGGGATTCAAACTCACGTCCTCAAACTTGCACTACAAATGCTGTTAACCACTATGCCATTTCCCCAGCCCCACTACAGCTGAATATTAGATAATTTTTCTTAGCCTTAAGTTATTTCTGTTTCTAAAGAACTTTCAAAATAGGTAGTAAAGTTACTTTCTTTATCTTGTAGAAAGTCAGAATATTTAATAAGGTTAGGTGACTTCTCCATACTGGCCCAGTTGGCCAGGGGCAGAGTCAGGATTATAAGACAAACATCTAAGGGACAGTGTTTGGGTTCCACACTCCTTCCCACAGGGGTCAGGTCAGTTTGGGGGAAATAATTTTTATCTCTTTGTCTTTTCCTATTTACTATTTATTTAGTCATAAAGAAACCCTAGTCTTGGCTTTAAAGATAGAGAATCCTGACTTCAAATCTCAGCTCTTCAACTAGTTGGAGTGTGACGTTTATAAGCATATGGCCTGGAAGTTTGGTCTTTCTCACCTGGAAATAGTCACTTATTCATTTGTGGTTTGTTAGAAAGCTAATGGATCACATCCACAAACATTTTGACAGCTTCCCGGAAAGCTATCACAGTTCAGCAACAAGCAATCCTTCTTATCTGTGTGTGTATGTGTGTTCATGTGTACCTGTATGTGGGCATGTTCATGTGTATATGTGCTTGTGTGTATGTGTGTGTATGTTCGTGGGAGGGGGAGCAGAGGACAACCTCTGGTGTTGTTCCACAGGAGATGTTCACCTTGATTTTTGAGTCAAGGTCTTTCATTGGTCTGAAGCTTGCCATGTAGGCTGTCTCACCCTCAAACCCAGGGATTCACCTGTCTCTTCCTCCCTAACACAGGGATTACAAACAAAGGCCACTATGCCTGGCTTCCTTATGGGTGTTCTGGGTGACTGAACCCAGGTTCTCTGCTTTCCAAGCAAGCACCCTCTCTGCCTGCTGAAGTGCTCGTCCAGTCCCTTCTCCCTGTCTTATATTCTTCAGTCCTAGCCATTATGGGAATGCAAATCCTCTCAGTGCAAGCAATTGTTTGATATGAAAACATTCCAAGACCAAGAAGCCTAGTTCTAGGGATTGATAATTTAAAATCTGTGAGCAGTGTAGAAATCCCTGAACCAGTTAAAACAAGTTACACCAGCAGAGGAACACAGATTAGGATGACTTGTGAGAAGACTCATGGAGTTCATTCATTCTCTGCCTCAGAGTAGTGCTTTATGGAGCCACCCAGTCTGTGTCTTCATATGTTGGGAAATAATCAGATTTCCTGAGAACTCTAATAGCTGCCATTTACTGCATATGACTTAGTTCATGCAGTGTTCCAAGAACTTTAAGTGTATTACCTCTAGACCTTATGACAATCTAGCATTGTAAATATTATTCTCTTCTTACAGATGCAATGATGACACAGTAGTTGTTAGGTAACAATCTCAATTATAAGATGCAGTTAACATCAGGGCATATGCGAATATGTATTTCTGCATATTTAAGCAAGAGCACCTAGGGTGGAACTGAGCACAGAGACTTGATCTTTTAAATTTTTGATAGATTATTTTGAATTGCCCTCTATAAAGGGTTGCACAAAATCAACAACACCCCAGCAATGATTGAGTATGATGTTCCCCAGACTCTGGTAATATTTTTCATTATATACTTCAAATTTTCCAAGGGGACAGGTAAAAATGATATCCTCTCAGGACTTTTAATTGTGTCTTGCATCATGAAGTTTAGTAACTTCTTATAAGTAAATTGGATACTTAGAATCATTTTTCTTTTAATCTCATGCTAAAAACCTTTTCTTCTGAATTGTTTTCATATGTACATTGAATACTTAGAATCATTTTTCTCTTAATCTCATGCTAAAACCTTTTCTTCTGAATTGTTTATGTTTTTCTCTGGTTATTTGTCAAAGGAAACCTGGCTTTGTCATTATTTGACAAATATTTTTGCTAATTTAAAGTGAACTGAAAATAATCTAAGAGTCTATCAATAGGCTACAAGTTCATAATTTATGGTCTATCCATATAATGAGATTCCATGTCCAAATTTAAAAAGGAGGTAAACTGCATTGATTTGGAAAGATGCCTAAGATATATTAATTGAGCTAGAAAATGACAAGATAAAGTGCTCTGTGTATACAATTATATATTTGCAAATTCATGACTCTCATGAATGGCCTGGGGACGTGCAAGTTTCACTTTTCACATTTTGAACAATGATCATATTACTTTTATAGTAAAAATAATAAAATTTTCAGATTGGCTTTTAAAAGTAATTTGCCCCTTAGGAAACAAGGCAACAAGTTAGTCAGACTCCATCTTCTGTATTTTGCAGCCCTTGGTCAGAAACAAGGCATTTCTCAGCATACTGTATGTCCAAGGCAGGCTTCTGTGCTCTCCCTTGCTTTCCACCAAAGAGAAATCTCTGTGGGAGTTGAGGACTAGTCTGGGGAGGGAACGTGAGAGGCTGAGGAAATACCCAGGAACTCATCATCTTGAGTGAGGAGGCTGCACATTGATCACTCTTGAAAAGAGTGATCAAACCAGCTTTCATCATCCGACAAAACAGGAGCTTTTCAGAACCACATTTTCAAGGCTAAGGTCAATGCAGCTCTGTCACAGGAAGAACAAGCACACACAGGAGAAGGCATATTCCCCCAGAAACCGGGCAGTGCTTGGAGCAGAGCTAAGTGAATCATGGGTTTATGATTCAGCAGCACATCACCCAGGGGATTGTCTCGCCCACTGGAGGCTCAGGGCTGTGCAGAATTATGAGAACCACCCCTGTTCCTCAAGAGGCAGTAAGAGAACCCTGTGCTAGGCCCACATTGCCTGGGAAGACACCTACCATTAGAGGATGTGCTTCTCTAAAACTTTAAGGTCTCATACTGGTTTAAAATCTGTATGCATTTTTATTCTAATCTACAACTCATCTGTGTTGTTCATAAAATAAAAATAATGATTTCCTATATGTCCAATAACACCTGCTGAATTTATCATTGAAAATGAGCAGTGTTTATGCCCTAAAATATTTTCAGTACTTACTGGGTTGAAGAGGTATTTTTGTTCTTGCTCATATAATTTAGTCTCAATTGAAAAATGCTTATCTGGAAAAGAAAAAATAGTAAAACCACCTCTCTGGAGTCACATGGAAACTAAATGGGGGTAAATATTCTAGTCCTTCTACATGATAGCTGTTAATTTAAATGTTAAGCTTCCTACTTTTTAACTTTTTAAAAAATATATTTCATTTATTATTTTTATTTTATGTGTATACGTGTATTGCCTGCATGTAGGTAAGTGCACCCATGTCATGCAATGCCCATCGGGGACAGAAGAGGTTGTCGGATCCCCTGGAGCTGTAGTTATGGACAGTTGTTAGCTGCCATGTAGGTGCTGGGATTCAAACTGGGATCTTCTGCAAGAATAGTCAGTGTTCTTAACTGCTGAGCCATCTCTCCAGCCCTACTTTGTAACTTTTGAAATCTGAAAAAGATGCTAATATTTACTGAGTTCTATGTTATGATTACTTTTTGCTGTATATCTAACAAAACAAGACAGAGTTTATTTATAACAGGAGAGAATTTTGAAACATCAAAGTTCAATGCTGCTATGGAAAAAGAATTTAAAATTGCTTCTGTGCTTTTTAAAATTTATTTTTATTTTATGTGTATGAGTGCTTTGCCTCTGTATCACATGTGTGCAGTGCCTGTGGAGGCCAGAAGAGGGTATCAGATCTGCTGCAACTGGAGTAACAGATGGTTGTTAGCTGCCATGTGGGTGCTGGGCACCAAACCCAGGTCCTCAGAAAGGGTAACTAGTGCTCTTAACCCCTGACCATCTCTCCAGCCCCCATGTCTGTGTTTCTGCTCTACTGTCTTTGCCGCCTTGCGTCTGCATTCAAGGTTACCTAATAGTCCACAACGGGTGGATTTAGGGACAGCTCCTATATTTAAACTCCAAGCAGAAGGAAAAAGGTGGAAGGGGGAAAAGTGCTACAGGCCAGATTTGAAGAATGATCCTTGTTCAAAGAAGGTTCTGGAGACTCCTTCACAGTCAGCCCACCTTCAAAGATGACTGCAGAGTCTAATAGTTTATCTGGTTATCGCATTGCCTCGAATAAAAATGAGGTGCTATTTGTAAGAACAGAGAGAACTAATATTGGGCAGACAACACAATAACTCTGCTTCAAATAACAACTCTGATATATTAATAACCAACCCTTGCTGAGTATAAACTTTGGGACTCATGATGTAGATACTCTCTTCTTCACCTTAGAGACAAGTACCAGATGCTTGGAAAGGTTCCTTTAATAACTGTTACAGCAAGGATCCTAACCAGGGAAGGCCATCTTTAGTGGGCTGCCTCCTACTCCCAGAACTGGAGACTCTCACATGTCATTTTAGGAAATTTTCAAAATACGATAAGGTTGAAGTTGGAGAATATGAAATGGTCAGTTAGTTGGTGGAATTGATTCCAGCCAGTTTTGTGTTTGGAGATACCATTTTGATTGCACTTTTAAGTGACCTTTGCTTGGCTCACCAAAGCAGGAGTCTCAAGCCCTTATCGCACAGCTATTTTGCTATTTATTGAGAGAGAAACTCCTCTGACTTAAAGGCACATTATGCATAATAATATGTAATATAATTAATATCTTCATCCTTATTCATCAAACATTAAAGAATTTCTGGATTGCCTGCCATATGATAAAACTAGATTATATTTAAGACCTTGAGACAAAAAATGTTATTATCTTTACCCTTAAAGGTCAAATTTGGAGCTGTAACTTCATAAGACATTTACCTGCAACACATTGCTACACCGTGTTCTCCTAACACACAACACATCCAAGCTTCCATAAAGCAATGCTCACTCCTGCTACATTTAATGCACCTATATTCATTTCACCCTACTCGTCTATCAATTATCTTTTAATGTTGAATGCCATGACTGAAATTTCTTTAAGACAATAATAATTTGCAACCCATAACTGCAAAGAGAAAGGCAATTAGATAAATTCAACAAAATATGTGATACTTTTTAAAAAACTTATCTGTTTTTATTTTATGTGTATGAGTATTGTGTCTGTATATGTGTAAGTGCATCTGTGCTGTGCAGGACAGCAAAGGGTGTCAGATCCTCTGGAACTGGAGTTAGGATGATTGTTAGCCACCGTGTAGGTGCTGAGATTTGAACCTGGGTCTTCTGTAAGAACAGCAAGTGCTCTCTTAATTGCTGAGCTATCTCTCCAGCCCCAAAATATGTACCTATATGTATAATATACCTTAAATGTTACATAAGCAATGAATTCTTTGCCCCCCCCCCAAACAAACAGGCGAACTTTCTGGGAGATGATGGGTTAGGCTCTACTCAGGTGAACAGTGACTTGACTCTTGATGAATGAGAACATTGCCAGGTAGAAATGGAAGAACATTCTGAGGAAAGGAAAAACTGCATGTTCTGGCGGCTAAGTGGGAGAGAGAAGGGACAGAAAGCCAAGCAAGACTGATGATGAGGAGGAGTGCAGCACTTAGCGGGTGAAGGACAGCCATGTCGTGAAACAGCCTCACAATAAACTAAGGACCCTGCGAAGTGCAGAAGTAGCTGGTCCCCATTGATGAGTTCCCACACCTAAAAACAACAGGCCCTGAAAACCTAATGGAGGATAGGCATGCTTACTCTTTATGATTGATTGATCAACTTGTGACACACATAGGAAATTAGGAAAGCACACATCTGGGTATGTCTGTGAGGGGCTTTCCAGAGATGACTGGCATGTAGGACAGCAAATGACAGGAGCGAGCCTACTTTGTGGGTAGCACCACCCAGTAGCCCAGAGACTGGATGAAACAAAAGTAGAAGGAAGACAGCCAGGACCTGGAGGCTAGCTTCTTCCTGAGCAGGTGAGTCTGTTGCTGCTATAGTTGCTTTGGGGCAGCAGAGTCCGATTTATTCAGTCTTTCAACATGGACTTGCACCAAGAACTCTCCGGGGATGTTGTGAGCTGTCAGTCTTGGAGTGAGTACACCTCTTTGGTCCTTTCATCCCACACCTTTAGACTGAGCCCTAATTGGATTATGTGGCTCTGTAACATGCTGATGGTCATTATAGAACTGTATCATTTCCAATTGTGTAAGACAATCTATAATAAATAAGTACACTTTAATATACATTTCGTATATATACATATATAATTCTGTTGGTTCTGTTCTTCTAGAAAATGATGGTTAGTCACTATAACAGGTTTACTCACTATAGTCTGTGTTAATGTCACAGAGAAGAGACAGACTTGACTTTGGCTTTGATAAAGTCCATTTAAAGAAGGTAGACACAAATGATTTGTTCCTGTATGACTAGATCTGCAACAGGTATATGTGTACAATGCAGCAGGCAGGCAGAGGAAATGATTATGTGTCCTTGTTGTGAGGGTGAGGGACAGATTCAAGTGTGAAATCTGCGTGGAGGTACAAGTAGGATTTCACCTTAAATGTCAGTGGTTGTGAGGTGGACAACTACATACAGTGCTGGTAGGCGTGTAAATTAACATAACTATGGAGAGGAACAAAGCAACATGCTTTCACAGTTATAAAATTTTCAGAGCACTTGACCAAACACCTCCACTTGCAGGAAGTAGTCTCAGATGTATGAAAACTCAAAGAAGGCAGAGGCATCCTGTGGGCACTTCATCTTTCAATGACGTGCATTAATAAACTATAATCCAGCAATCAAAGATATCTGAAATTGCTCTCAATCTTAAATGTCTCTCTAGAAGAATACTAATGAGCATCCAGCACTGCCCAGCTAGAGCTGTTATGGCTCAGTGGATGGTATGTATACCTTCCAGCAAAGGTCTCTGCTCCTTACCAAAATTGGAAGCATGAAAAGAAAGGAAAAACTGAAACTATCCAGGAATTAGATGAGCATAGTGTAAGAAGTGTAAGAAGAACATAGTGTAAGAACAAAAGTGCAAGAGCTTGCCGTGTGAAAATAATTCCCACAAAAACATGTTCAACACCAAGAAAAAGACTTCCACAGGGTGTAGAAATGGAGAGGAAAGCTTAAGAAGTTCTTATCTAAAAATGCTTCAAATGCAAATAACATGTGGATTCCATGCATAAAAATGAAAAATTCCTCCCAAACATGCAAAGTATAAAATGATTAATTAATGATATATTTGTGTGTTGTATGTTATGTGTGCATATGTGTACAACTGTGCTTACCCATGTATGCAGAGGCCAGAGTTTGGCATCGGGATCTTTTTCTGTTGCTTGCTCTCCACCTTATTTTTGAGGCAGTCTCTCACTGAATCTTCAGTACATAGTTTTGGCTAGACTGACTGGCCAGAGTCCCAGAATCCACCTGCACTGGGGCTACAGATGCACCACCATGCCTGGCTTTTATGTGGGTGCTGGAAATCTGAACTCAGGTCCTCACTTTATCCACTGAGCCATCACCCCAACCCCTAAAGTGATATATTCTAATGATTAATGTTTGTATCCATTGACAGTCACATTACAGAAAAATTGTTAAGGAAATGGAACTAGGATTTAAAAAATCCACATGTAGAATGAACCAGTTTTGAATAAAATACATCTATACATAAGCATGTAAGAAATAGTAAAAACTATAGCAGAATATTAACAGTTGTTATAGAATATTTTGATTTTCTTACTTTCTGTGTTTTCCACATTGTGTATCAGTAATATATTTTCCTTTCTTGATTAAGATTCTTTGCCTATTTGTGTGTGTGTGTGTGTGTGTGTGTGTGTGTGTGTGTATGGTGTATGTGTGTCTGTGCAGATGTGTACCATTTGTGCGCATGCGGAGCAGGGTCTCCAGTGGTATGCTTTCCTCTCCTGATCTCCATCTTGTTTTCTTTTTGAGATAGGCTCTCTTCACTGAACTTGACTCTCATTTCAGCTGGGCTGGATGGCCACTGAGCCCCCAGACTCCACCTAGCTCTGTCCCCAGCCAGCACTGGGGTGATAGTATGTACCACTGTGCTCAGCTTTTCTGTACATGTTGGAAATCCAAACTCAGGTCCCCATGCTTGAAGAGCAAGCATTTTATCCGCCATTCCATCTCTACAGCCCAAGACACCTCTTTTTGGGGGGACAGGGTCTTGCTATGTAGATTGGCTTCAAATTCACAATCCTACCTTCACTTCCTTAGCACTTGGATTCCAGGAGTACACAACCATGACTGGCAAGAAATATTTTTTAAAGTAATTGGCTAGACATGAGAAACTACTAAAACCCAGAATTAGGGGATAATTACAGTTTTAACATTCTAAAAGCCTATTAGGCTTTGTAATTGTATTTCAATGTTGTAGAAACTGGGGCCCAGGGAGCTGGCAAAATAATAGCAATTATATAAAAATGGAGCATTGAAACCTTGTTGTACAAAGTATAAAATGTGTTATTTGGAAAGGGTCCTGTAGTTAAGTGCTTGCTTTATACTGGTTACTTACAAGTAGCATTTTAAAGCTTTTAAAAAAAATTAATGGTCATGACTACAGCAACCATACTCTATTATTATTATTATTATTATTATTATTATTATTATTAATTTTGTTTCCACAGCAAGCACATGAGTTGAGTGTTGTCTGAGTTTCAGATAGGAAACTTAATCTTGTGGTAGTAATGTCATTTATCTAGGCCTGCAGATAATTAATGAAGCCAGAATGCAAGTTCACACTTGTTCTCTCAACCACACTACATCAGGAGAACTTCAGTTTGTTTACAAGAGAAGGGCAAGTGCCCAGGAGCGAGCAGAAGATGAGATATGGACAAGGAAATTCACAGAAAAGTCAATCCCAACCTTGTTCCTTTGCCTGTGCTACGAGGCCAACTGAGCTGAGGAATCTATTCCACAGAACACTGTGGAAGAAGTAAAATTTGTGTCCAAATTTGAGCACAGTCCCTGAATGATTCCTACATTTTCCAGTGGAAAAATTTTCATTATCACCACAGACGATAGCTTTAGACCTAATGGATTGAAAGTTAATTCTGTAATTCACTTTGTCAGGAGTCATTGCTAATCCCTGCTACCCAGCCAAATCTTTGGATGTCCCAGCCCAAGTCCCCAGGTCCTGTGACATTTAGATCTGGCCTACCTTGTGATTTAAGTTTTTTTCTTTCTTTCTTTTTTTTTTTTTTTTTTTTTTTTTTTTTTTTTGCAACAGAAAACAACTAAAAGAACCACTTCTTTCTTACTTTTTTTTTTTTTTTTTTTTTTGTTTTTTTTTTTTTTGGCCAGGAAAAAGGATACAGCAGCTACATCATCTTATCAGCCACAGACACTCTCCAGGAGGCTAAAGACCACCTGAGCATGATAGCCAGTGGATTCCTCCTCCTTGAGTCCAAATGCTGACTCAGGTCTGGTTTAGAAGTTTAGCCATGGATTGGCTTTTACTTCCCAAATTTAACTGATTTTCTAGGACTTTTTCCAGCTGCCAATTATATGGTTGAGGTTTAATTTTCATTCCAACAATTTCCCAGACACCAACCCAGCCAATGTTCCTCTCCATCACTGACTACCTACAAGGAATCACTATCCAGTTTGCAGTCTAGGTAAGGAGTCCACGTAGGTTCAGCATCCCTCAGGATAACTTCTCAACCTTACCGTCCTTGATGTCCTGCCAACATTAGCATTTTAAAGTTCCCAACTGTGAGACCATCTGCCAAGAGGACTCATTGTTCTCATATCCTGTCTCTTCTGGGTGCTCCTCTCTAGAAAGCATCCCAGTTTGCTCTCCAAGTCCACCCAGGCATGTCTGTGCTGGCCCCTTTACAGCACTGCTTCTTACCCATGCTTTTCTGATGTGGGTGATGAAGTGAGGAAGGGATTGGAATTAAGGCATGGCCTTAAATTTGAGTAGGTATACTTTGAACTGTCACCGTGTTCTATATATTCAACTGAGTTCAGTGGGTGTGGAATTATCATGGCATCTTAACCATAAAGTGTAGGGATTCATGGCTTTTGAGGAAGAAAAAATATAAGCAACTCTAATTTTATAATAGATTGAAATGGGCTATGTGCTAACCAGATCAATGCAGTTTGAAATTGAAAAACACAGAACAATGGTGTTGTCTCTGGCTATCAAGAAGGATGTTGGGAAAAGAGCATCTGAGTGAAGCTTTAATAAGGAATATACTATATGCAGATAGACATCTTCCAGGCTCTGAGAATGAGAAGGGTGAGTATATTCAGTAGTGTATAATAGGTTGGGGGCTTAAGAATTTTCTGTCTGAAATTGAAGGGTTTTGTTTTGTTTTGTTTTGTTTTGTGATACTGGAGACTGAACCTGGGATTTCAGTGCATGCTAAGCAAGTCTTTAACTACTAAGCTATACCCACATTCCTATTTTTTACTTTCTGTTTTGAGAAAGTGCCTCACCAAGTTGCCCAGGCTAGCCTTGAAGTTACTCTGCAGCCCAGAGATAGGCCTTAAACTTGTTATTCTATTGTCTCAACCTACCAAATAATCAGAATTATAGACCTGTGCCATCAAGCCCAACTGAAAATGAAGGTTGTCCAGGAAAATTAAAAATATAAAATGGAAATTAACTATATGTTACTTCTTGTAAAACCATAGAAGTCACACACAGCAGGACTCTGGGTTTTGTGTTTTAGCACAGTCCCCAGCAGGTTTTAAGCATCAGGTGTATGTAATTCTTGCATGATGATTTTCTAAGGCCCTTCTACTAAATGATAAGAATCTACAGGTGTGGGCAGATGACTTGTGCAGTACAGAGAAGAATGCACTAGGGTGATTGGAGGCAGGGAAAGCATCGAAAGCCTATTCCAACCATCAAAGTAAGAGCCGAAGTCTCACCTAGAGCAGAACAAACAGGAAGCTGATGGCTATGACCTCACCAGACAAAGGAATCGCTGCTCAATGCAGCCTGATTTAGCAGATAATGCGGTGCATTTTCCAATTGGCTTCTCATGCTTATCCTGGTCCTGACTTCTGAAGGGCAATCTCTGATATAAGGCAGCTTTTTGAAAATATTTTTAAATGTTTTGTTTATTATTTTTATTTTATGTATATGAGTGTATTTATTGCCTGCAGGTATGTTGTGCACCTATGTTGTGTAAGGCCTGTGGAGGTGAGAAGAGGCCATCGGATGCCTTGGAACTGGAGTTACAGATGGTTGTTGGCTGCCATGTGGGTGCTGAGAGCTGAACCTGAGTCTGCATGAGCAGTCAGTGCTCTTAACCACTGAGCCATCTCTCCAGCCCTTGAAAATATTTTTGAAAAATTTCCATTTGTATTCATTAAAAAACACATTTCTAATGGGAGAAAGAAGAAAGAAGAAATAAAAGCTTATTACTGGTTTAAAGGAATGACACTTTAGTATTTCAGACTAACCGCTTTAAATGGTACAAAATAAAAGATAATATTTGGTGGATTTCATGCTAACAAATAGTCCAAAAAATAACAAATAGTTGTAGTTTTAAAAATGTCTTTTTTTTTTAGTTTTTACAAAAACTTTATTGAGAATTTCATACATGTATATAAGGTATTTTGATCAAATCAATGCCCACTCCCTCCCCTCCAACATTCCCCCCCTCGGAAGACGTAACCCTAAAATCTTTTAAAGATTAGATACAAGCTCCCAAACACTTTTGACATTTTTGGCCTTTGGGACAGAGTATGTTGCTAACAGTCCCAAGGACATTTTGACCTTTAGCAAAGAAACTGGCTACTTTACTTTGGGGTCTTTTTACCCTAACTGCCTAGCCAATTCCTACCTCCTATTCTTATCACGCCATCCTCTGAGGG
>NW_008351346.1:105639-105958 GCF_000622305.1 Nannospalax galili | reverse complement strand
GAGGGAGAACATACATCGTTTGTTTTTCTGAGTCTGTGTTACTTCATTTAGCAGTTTCTAAATCCATCCATTTGATTTACCTGAAAATTTCATAATTTAATCTTTTCTTACCACTGAGTAGAACTCCACTGTATAAATATATCACATTTTCACTATCCATTCATCAGTTGAGGAACACTTAGGTTGCTTCCATTTCTTAGCTATTGTGAAAAGAGCAGCAACAAACATGGATGTACAAATGTCTCTGAAATAGGATGAGTTCTTTGGGTATATGCCAAGGAGTGGTGTAACTGGGTCAAATGGTAGGTTAGATCGGAAG
>NW_008351346.1:102999-105102 GCF_000622305.1 Nannospalax galili | reverse complement strand
TCTTGGCACCTTTGTCAAATATCAGGTGGCTGAAATTGTGTGTACTCAGGTTTGGATCTTCAATGATATTCCATTGATCTATGTGTCTGTTTTTGCAGTAGTACCCTGCTGTTTTTATGACTATATCTCTGTAGTATACTTTGAGATCTGGTACAGTAATCCCCCCAGCACTGCTCTTTGTGCTCAGGGTTACTTTGGCTATCCAGGGTCTTTTGTGCCTCCATATGAATTTAAGGATGCATTTTTCTAATTCTGTGAAGTATGTCACAGGAATTTTGATTGGGATTGCACTGAATTTATATATTGCTTTTGGTAGGATGGTCATTTTAACAATATTAATTCTTCCAATCCATGAACATGGGAGGTCCATCCATTTCCTAGTGTCTTCCTCAATCTCTTTCTTTAGCAATTTAAAATTTTCATTGCAGAGCTCTTTGGTGTCTTTCGTCAGATTTATTCCAAGATATTTTAATTTTTTTGTAGCAATTGTGAAATGAAGCATTTCCCTCTATTCTGTCTCCAATTGCTTATTATTGGCATATAGAAAGGCTACTGATTTTTGTAGGTTGAGTTTATATCCTGCCACTATACTGAAAGTGCTGATCAGTTCTAGGAGTTTTCTGGTGGAACTTTTGGGATCTCTTAGGTATAGTATCATATCATCTGCAAAAGGGGATAGTTTGACCTATTCTTTTCCAGTTAGTACTCCTTTAATTTCCTTCTCCTGTCTTACTGCTCTAGCAAGAGTTTCAAGCACTATGTTGAAAAGGAGTGGAGATAGTGGACATCCTTGTCTGGTTCCTAATTTTAATGGGAATGCTTCCAGTTTTTCTCCATTTAGAAGGATATTTGATGTGGGTTTGTTGTATATAGCTTTAATTATGTTGAGGTATGTTCCCTCCAGTCCAATGCCCTCTAGGATTTTGAACATAAATGCATGCTGAATTTTGTCAAAAGCCTTTTCTGCATCTATTGAGATGATGATGTGGATTTTGTCTTTGAGTCCATTTATATGATTAACGATGTTTATTGACTTGGGTATACTGAACCATCCCTGCATTTCTGGGATAAAGCCTACTTGATCATGGTGAATGATCTTTTTGATGTATGTCTGTATGCGGTTTGCAATTATTTTGTTCAGAGTTTTTGCATCTATGTTCATTAAGGATATGTGCCTATAATTTTCTTTTTTGGTTGTGTATTTACCTGGTTTGGGTATTAGAGTGATGTTGCCTTCATAGAAGGAATTTGGGAGTTCTCCCTCTGTTTTTATCATTTTGAATAATTTAAGTAGTATTGGTGAGAGGTCTTCTTTAAATGCCTGGTAGAATTCTCATGTAAATCCATCTGGACCTGGGCTTTTTTTAGTTGGGAGGCTTTGTATTACTGTTTCAATTTCCTTATATGTTATGAATCTGTTTAAACTGTTGATCTCTTCCTGGTTTAACTTTGGAGATTCCCATGATTTCAGATATCCATACGTTTCTTTTAGACTTAGGTTTTTAAAATATTTCCTTATAATGGTTTGGATCTTTTGTGTGTCTATTGTGATATTTCCCCTTTCATCTATGATTTTGTTGATTTGGATTTGTTCTTTCTTTCTTTAGGTTAACTGGGCTAAGGGTCTGTCTATCTTGTTTAGGTTTTCAAAGAACCAGCTCTTAGATTCATTGATTCTTTGTATTGTTTTCTTCATTTCTTGTTCATTTATTTCTGCTCTGATTTTTTTTATTTCTTCTATTCTGCTCGGTTTGGGTTTCATTTGTTCTTGCCTTTCCAGTGCCTTGAGTTGCAGTGTTAGGTCATTTATTTGGACTCTTTCCAATTTTTTAATATAGGCACTTAGAACTATAAACTTCCCTCTTAGGACTCCTTTTAATGTGTTCCACAGGTTGTGTTATGTTATATTGTCCTTTTCATTGAATTCCAGGAATTCTTTTATTTCTTTCTTAAGTTCTCCTTTGACCCACTCATTGTTTAGGAGTGTGTTGTTCAAGTGCCATGAGTTCGTGTAGTGATTACAGCTTTGTCCAGTGTTGATTTTGAGGTTTATTGCTTTCTGGTCCAATAGAATGCATGGAATTATTTAAATATTTTTATATT
>NW_008351346.1:88336-102869 GCF_000622305.1 Nannospalax galili | reverse complement strand
ACCAGAATTTGGTGCATATATGTTAAGGATTATAATATCTTATTGGTTAACTCTTCCTTTGATCAGAATGAAATGACCCTCCTTATCTCTTCTGATTAGTTTTACTTTGAAGTCTGTTTTGTCAGATATTAGAATTGCAACCCCTGTTTGTTTCTTAGTTGCCATTTTCTTGGAATAGTTTTTTCTATCCTTTTACCTTAAGGAAGTGCCTGTCCTTGAAGGTGAGATGGGTTTCTTGTAGACAGCAAAGAGATAGATTTTGTTTCTTAATCCACTTGCTTAGCCTGTATCTTTTGACTAGGGAGTTCAGTTCATTGATATTTAAGGTTATCATTGAAAGGTATGTATTGGTTGCCATCATTTTGATTGCTGTTTGTGTTCTCTGTGTAATTTTGTGTTTACTAAATTATATCGACATTTTTGCTTGGTAAAGTATTCTGGGCTGGCATCTGTTGTCATGTAGAACTGGAAATACCTTGGTCCAGGCTCTTCTGGCTTTCATAGTTTGCATTCATAAGTCAGCTGTAATTCTGATGGGCTTTCCTTTGTACGTGACTTGTTTTTCTTTTGCTGCTTTCAGTATTCTCTCTATGTTCTGTACATTTAGTGTTTTTACTATGATATGTCATGGGGAGTTTCTTTTCTGATCCTGTCTATTTGGTATTCTATGTGCTTCCTGTATTCGTATGGGGATGTCTTTTCTTATTTTGGGGAAATTCTCTTCTACAATCCTGTTTAAGATCTGGTCAACACCATTAACCTGAAATTCTTCTCCTTTCTCTATTCCTATGATCTATAGATTTGATCTTTTCATGGTGTCCCACATCTCTTGCATATTCCATTCCTGTGTGTTTTTTTTAAGTTTTCCATAACCTGCTTGAGTGGTCCAGTTCCTCAACTTTATCCTCCAGTGTTGATATTCTGTTTTCCATTTCATTCATTCTAGAGGTGAGTCTTTCCCCTATTGTTTCAAGTTGACTTTTTGAGTTTTGCACTTCCTTCTTCATTTCTGCCTAAGTTTTCTTCAATGTTTCTATCTCTTTTGTGAATTCATTCAGAAGTTTATCCCTATCTTCTTTTAGCTCTTTGATTTGTTTGTTCATGTGTTCTTTAAGTTTGTTGAATTCCTTAATCATGTTTATGATTGTTCTTTTAAATTTTGTGTCCTGGGTTATCTCTAGAGGGTTCTCCTTGTAGAACTCTTCTACAGGATCACTGACATTTGGTGGGGACATAGTTTTTTGACTTTCCATTTTATTATTCTTTCATTGTGGTTTTGGCATGCAAATTTCTTTTGTTGTTTATGATTCTTATATGAGAATTAAGTTGAAGTATGCTTCTGTTTGTATTATTGGGGTGCCAAGATCCTTTCTTTATTGGTTATATAAAGCTGGTTGGTACAGGGTTTAGGCTCTCTCAGGTTTATTTTGGAGAGAACTGATGGCTTCAGATCAGCTATTCAGGGTTACCCACAGAAGCCCAATTCAGGTTCCAGTCAGGTATACTCAGGCTTCCTTCACCAAATGGAGGCAGGATCCAGGCTCTCTCAGGCAATCCACCATGTGGAAGCAGGATCCGGGGGCTGTCAGGCTGTCCCCTGGGTTCTCAGGCCCCCTGGTAGTTGGAGGCCAGAGGGAGGCCAGAACCTGGCACTCTCTGGCAGTCTGCTAAGCTCCCAGCCACTACCCTGATGGAGGTCCGAACCCGCCCTCAGGCTGTCTCATGTGTTTGTTTTTTAAATCCACAGAAGCATGACTGTGAATATGCTTGTGAAATGGCAATATGGCATAAGTAAAGCCCTTTCATTCCCAGTGGATCCTGAGCCAGGTTCCAGTTGAGTTTCCAGACTAGCCATGTCCTCCATTAAATCTGAACTGCCATCAAGCTTGAATCTAGAAGATGATTTGGGTACATGGGTGTGCTGGATGCTTTAGTGTCAACTTGACACACCTGGGTTGAGGGAGCTTCAATTGGGGAATTTCCTCTATTGGACTGGCCTGTGGCCATGTCTGAGGGGCATCTTCTTGATGAGTAATGTGGGATGGCCCATTCCAGTGTGGGTGGTGCCACCCAGGGGGAGGTGGGCCTGTGTTGCATAAGAAAGTATGCTGAGCAGGGCCAAGGGAAAAAAGCCAGTAAGCAGCATTCCTCCATGGCCTGTGCTCCAGCTCCTGCCTCTAGGTTCCTGCCTTGAGCTCCTACCTTGGGCTCCCTGATGAACTGCGACATGGGAGATGTAAGCTGAATAAACCTTTTCCTCCCTAAGTTGGTAGCAGTCAGAGTGTTTTGTCACAGCAATGAAGAAACAAAGACAATGGGCAAGAGAAACACATTATGAACAAAGCTCCTTAAATCTGGTGACAACTGAGAGATCCCGAACTCTAACCGCCTCATTCTAGAGATGAGAAAAAAAGACCCAAAGAGATTAAATAATTTGTACAAAGTCCCCTGTTAGTTTATAGAGAAACAGAGCCATGGTGTGGGGCTTCTTTATTTCCTGATCCTGTCACTCTTCTCTCTGAAGTCAGTGAATACCCTGCCTCAATTTTCTCAGTACCACACCAACAAGAACTTGGGAGAGACACTTCCTTTCCTGAGATGAAAAGTTTTCTGTAGTTTGGTGGGAAGAGATCTCAGCCCTGGAGAGGATACAGAAAAGGCCGAGGTTCCTCTGAATGCAGTCTCCAAATTCCCTCTCACAAAGTCCTTCCTCCATCCTCAAGAGTTCTGCCCCACAATACTTCACTGAGCCTTCCCATACCTCAGTCTGTACTCGACTTTCAACTTGAGTTCATCTTTCCTTTTCTATTCTTCCATTGCCTTTGTGTGCAAATCCCATCCCAACAAGTTAAATATCAATTTTTTTCTAATTTAAGAGTTATTTCTTGCCTGAAAATTTCTAGAGTTCTCCTCACACTGGTAGAAAGCTAGGGTTGTAAGCATTCTGGAAACATCTATGCATTAGCTTTTTAAAGAATACGTTGGAAACCACCTTCTTAAACAATGCAGTATAAACCAGACTTACATAAGTTTTTCTTATGCCTGCATCATTAATTTTGCTGTCATAAATTAAGTAAAGAAAGACATCAGTGAATATAATTTTTTAAAATACAGACTACCCTGATAGTTTTTCTGTTGTGACTCCACCCCAGCTTTTGACCTGGGTTTTGTGTTGGTGTTCTTTGGGTTGGACTCTCACATTGGTGGTTTTACAGTGTCACCATGCACCCCTGAAAAGATATCTTAATATCCTGTAGTGAGGATTGTCTCTGGAAGATGTTGGGCCTTTCTAAAGATATTCTTCTCACAAGATCTGGCCACGCTGCCTCACTTTTGAACTGCTGTTTCCATTCCCACAGCAAGTTGGCTGCTTCATGTGGCAACACTACAGTTAAATTATAGGACCAATTTAAAGGTAACTTTATTTTGACCTTTGAAAGAGACAAGCATGCAGTATGTCCCTGCGCATGATACTCCTAGAGCAATTTTATGACTTTTGCCTCACTAGATATGATTAGTGAGTTCTGGGATGTTATAAGTAAAAGATACACATGTATTTTGGATGGGCATCCTGTTTTTGTGAACAGCATTGAGTCTTTTCTCCAGTGCTCTTCTCACTTCCTCTGCAGTTAAGACTTGTCCATATGGGATACCCAAATATGTCACAGGTCTACAGATTGAGAGGAACTGATCTAGGGAATCTGTGCTTAAGAAACTACACCCCAGGTGCATCATCCACACCTGACTTCAAGCTGATGCTATGATTGGATGAGACCTTTAAGACGACTTAAGGAGTTGCTAGTGGAAGGGCTTAAATCACTGGGAACCAAAGGAGGGTTATTTCAAGACCCTTATATATGATCATTTACAAAATGAGTCAGAATTTTTGTGTGGAAAGATGATGAGGCAAAGGGAACAAGCAAGTTCTCAGTGCATCAGAGATCTAGTTCAACACTTTTAGAAGTAGTCACATGTTTAAAGCTGCCCTTTTTATGAACTGGCCATTGTCCCCACATTGCTGCAGAGCATGTGAAATTTACTCTTGACAATTGTGTTTTTCTTTGGCAGGTGTTTTTCTTTCCACAGCTTAGAGGCATCTAACAGAGAAAGTTTACAAACAGAAGCCCTCTTCTCCAGTTCGATTGCTACCTCATTTATATCCTCCACATTTCTTCGGAAATTCAAATTCATCACACATGACTTTCAAACACAGTAACGCTTTGGAATGTGAATTCTATTAATTCAGCTTAAACATCCCACTGATCTAGTAGCATGTATGGCATTTAGTGGATTTACTCTTTATTCATTTATTTTTTATTTTATGTGTATGAGTGTTTTGCCTGCATGGATGTAGTTGTGCCAATACATGCAATGTTCATAGTGGCCAGAAGAAGGCGACAGATCTTCTGAAATTGGAGTTACAGGCAGTTGTGAGCCACCATGTCAGAGCTGGGAACCAAATCCTGTTCCTTGTCAGGAACAGACAGTGCTCTTAACTGCTGAGCCATCCCTCCATTCCCAAGTCTGTGAAATATTAACAGGTACTATTTTCTTTTTATATTACAGATGAGGGAATTAAGGCATGGGGAGGATGAAAACCAGTCAACAGCACAGCTATGTCATTATTTAAACTCGGTGCTCTGGCTTCAGAGCACAAACTATGAAAATCAGCCTGCCATACCTCACTTAATCTTACTGCTTTAATTATTTTATTCCATTCTATTCTACTCGGCTCATCCTTCTCTCTCTCTCTCCCTTCCTGCTTTCCTTTCTTCTTCACTGTTTGTCCTCCAGTTACTGGATTCATACACTATCCAAGGGATTGTGCATAAGACAAATGGCATAAGATTAAGGCTGTCAGAGGGAAAGATACGCACAAATTATATCATTTCAACAGGTGTCATGAATGTAAATGCAAAAGTATGTACTCATATACCACATATCATATACATATCATATACACTCACAAACATGCACACACATACAAGGTTGGGGCTGCCATTTGGTCTCCTGTTTTGTTCCTGCCTGTCCCAAGCCACAGTCTACTCTCAGAATTACAGTACAATCAATCATCTTACAATGTTAATCAGACCATGTCACTTTTCTCCTCTAGTTTCTCCAAATACCTCTTGGAGTAGATGCTGAAATTCTTTCATAGCTACATAGTCTTAGAAGAGCCATCATTCCATCTCCAACAACTCTTGGTAATTTAGGCACACTAATTACCTTGGTATTCCCAGCACACAAAGGTCCACTTACACCTGGATGCCCTTGTTCTTGTGGTCCCTAGGAGCTGCCCTTCTTCCAAATGTATCAATATGATTCATTCTCTTCCCTCTTTAGGTTTGCATAAATTTCCACTCTTCAGTAGGGCCCTTCTGATAACCCTGTTTGAAGACTGAACTCCACCTTGTTCCCAGCTCCATATCCCTTAGCTGTACTGTTGTCCTCTATAGTGTTTACCACCTAGAGCTCAGGATTAATTTACTTACCTAATTTGTTTATTGTCAGCACCCAACTCACTCCATTCCAATACTGCACAAGCCCCAAAACAAAGGGATTTCTATGTGTCTGTGCCCTATGCATATTTAGCACATAGAATAATATTTGGCATGTGAGTGCTCGGTAGATATTTATTGAATGAATGAATGAATGAATGAAAACCTACTTAATAGGGAAGGAAAGGAAGCAGAGATGGTTAGGGAATACTTCACAGAGATAAAAACATGTGACCAGACATCTGTTGAATGGTGTTTCTATTGAATTGGGAGTGTTTAAATAAAGTCATACCAACTGTGAAAAGCATAACTGACTGAGGGTATCATGAGTAGTGCTGTGTGGCTGGATTCAGGTGTGGAACAGTAATCACTGTGGTGAGAGGTAATGAAACGCCTCATATGTGAATTTAAGGGATAATAACATTCAGATTGTGGTGGAGCACTAAGAGTTTTAAGCACAGGAGTAACATGATGTTCTTCATAGATAACATTCCAAGGAAAAGGCTGTTTTTTCAAAATATACTTTCTTAAATATATTTTCATATGACTTTCTAAAACAGTATAATAAATGAATAAATAATATTGCTAAGAAACAAAACAATATACGTTTTAACCTTGATAGTCTGAACTAGAGTGATAGCAGTGGAAAGCAAAAGAAGAGGACGAACTTGAGTGCCAATAAAGAGAGGAAACTCTATTCAGGAAATTAGGGCCAGGCAGCAGAGATATCCTGGAAGGACAGCTAAAGAATCCCTTAGCAGTTGATCCCTAGGTCTTAGAGATTGATAACTAGATAATTTCAGTCGTCAGGATGGAAGTGGATAAAGAGGAGGAAGGTCAAAGTTAAGTTCAGTAGTTTAGTTTGACTTACACAAAATCAAGAGTTCCTGTGGTACATTCAGAAGAACAGGGGTTAGGATGAAGAGGAAGGAGAGTTCAGCTTTTTGATGAATCAATAATGAACTGAGACCCAGTCCAAATGATAACTGACTTGCCTTCCACTGAATTGGAAAGTTTTGAAGGACTTTAGTTTGGCTTTAGCTAGAGAACTCAAAGTATCTGTGCTGCTTGTAAAAGAATACAGATTTGTAGGTCTGGGTTAGAATCAGTGTCAGTCTGATTCTGACACTGGCAATCCACAGACTGTCCTAAGGCAATAGTAATTTAGACAAAACCGAAGTGATTAATGATGCCTCAAACATGGCTAGTCAACAGGGTACTCTTACGCCCTCCCCATTAGGAAGTACTGCTTTACTTATGAAGCCTTTCTGGCCTACTTCTAACACTCCTCCTCAAATCAAATTAGCATCCACTGATCCATTGAGTACACATTATATCAATCATTGGATTACTCTCTCAGCTTTGAGAGGTGTATATTATCATTTTTCATTCTGAAGTTAAAGGAACCAAGCTCAGAGACTAAATAACTTGCTGGAGACTGTTGAGTCAGACATAAAAGAAAACTGTACACTGATACCTCACTTCAAGGCTCAGACCCTTCCCACTGTGATACACCACTTCCTCCACAAAAGTTTCTTTGCTAATAGTGTCTTTTAAGAAAAACACATTTTTGAGAGGGAGGAAATTGGGGTGGGGGGTGATTTGTGGTGGAACACAGGGCCTCATGCCTACTAGGCAAATGCTTTACCACTGAGATACCCCCTGAATACTTAGTTTTCAGCCCATCATCCCATAATATGTTATTATTCAGCCATTTTCTACATCTTAGAGTTGTATCATAATGCTGTTTCCTATAGCCATGGGACTATCTTTCATTTTTCTATGCCCCCCAAAGCATTTGGTATACATAAGAGCCTTTAGTAGGGGCTCAGCAACATTTCCCCCAGGGGCTTGATGTTCAGAAAAACAAATGTGGGCTTCCTGTGTGCTCTTGGTGACTCACATACTGTCATAAACTCTCTTCTTTAACTTGAGGAAATTCATACCTTTTTTTTTTTTTTAATACTTGAGTCACAGGAGTTTCAGGAAGAGCAATTACATACCATGGCCAAACTACAGTGAATGAAGGCATGTATATTAACTTGTAAGGAGAATGTTAAATAAGAAGGAAGAAAAGTTATTTCCAGAAAACAGCTTCTCAAAGTCTCTGTGTCAGAAAATTAATATGTCTGGTGTTTAGAGTGTATTACTTTCCCAAGACCAGGACAAGTGCCATGGACTAGAATCTTCTCCTAAATAAAACTAGGTCTGGTGTTGGGACAGCGAGTGAAGCTGTGAGGTCATAGAGAACATGGCTGGGACCTTGCAGGTTCAGAGACTGGCACCTCCCTCCTTGTCAGTCATGCAGGACAGAAGCAGTGTGAGGCATCATATCCTGTGATAGGGGTTCAGTGTTACAAATGACCCAGCCATCACTGCTCATCATGCTTCCAACCTTGGCATAGCAGAGACTGGCTTCTGAGAATGTGACAGGACTAGGGACCAAATTATGATTGAGCCAGGTCCAGAGAGAATGATCAGATATCTCTTTAAAAAATGGGGGACGGGAGGGGGGCATGAAAAGGTTAAGGAGATCAGAGGCTCATGATCGTATTTTACAAACTAAAGGAAGACTTTTCATCTATAATCAATCTATTAATTAGAAAAAAGAGAAAGAGAAAGACAGCAAAATAAAGGAGTCTTATAGTAATTAGAAGCCAATCACATTTTAGGTTTATGTCAATGGAAAAGAAGCCTTTCCTAGACCACAATTAATTGGTAACCTACATTTTACAGAGTAAGAAAAAGAAAAACTTTCTCACAAACTGCATTAATGAGAGAGGACTAGTTTACCAAAGGTCATAATTTAAGAAAGCCAGGCATGATGGTGTATGCCTATAATCCCTGTGCTTCAGCGGAAACCAGAGGCTAGCCAAAGCAAAACAAGCTCAATCAACATAACACTCCATGGTTAAAAGTGAAAGCACTTCCTTTTAAGATCAGGAGTAAGACAAGGAGGCCCACTATCCCTGCTTCTGATCAACACAGTGCTAGGACTTACACAAGAGGAAGAAATGAGAGGCAGCCAAAGTGGAAAGACGCCAAACTACCCATCTGCAAATGGCATAATCTCAAGATACAGACAACTGGGGGCTGGAGGTGGCTCAGCAGTTAAGAGCACTGGCTGTTCTTGCAGAGGACCAGGCTTGGATTCCCAGCATCCACATGATAGCTAAAAACTACCAGTAATTTCAGTTCCAGAGGAATCCTACGCCCTCTTCTGACCTCTGTAGGCATTGCATGGAATATGCAGGCAAAACAGTCATACACATAAAATGAAAATAATAAAATATTTTTAAAATTCTAAAGGATATATAAAACTATAAAGACACTATTGAAAAACTGCTAAAACTACCAAAAGACTCAGTAAAGTTACAGTAACATTTCTCCACATTAACAAAAGAAGTATCTACAAAGGAAATCAAGGTCATAATTCTATTCACAGTAGTTTACTTAGGAACAAACTTAGAATACTTATGAATAAATCTTTGCTTTCTTTCTCATTGATTCTTTCATTCATTCATTTACTCAAAGGCTTTTTGAGAAAGAATCTCTCTATGTAGTGCAGACTGGCCTCAAATTTACAATCCTCCTACCTCAGGCATCAGAGTGCTAAGAATGATGTGCACCACCACACTGGGCTTGAGAATAAAATTAATGAAAGAGGTAAATGACTTGTACATTGAAAAATCATGGAAGATATTGAGGAAGATATGTATACATAGAAAGATATGTATACATTCCATGTTTATGGATCAGAAAAACTTAACTCTGCTGCTAAAATGTTCATAGTGACCAAAATAATCTACATAGTTGATGCAAATCATATAGAATTGTGGAAGACCTTAAATGCAAAAGTAATCTTGAGCAAGATTAAATAAATTATAGGAATCATGTTTCCTAATTTCAAAATGTTTAATAAAGTGGTTGTAAGTGAAGTAGCATGATATTTTACAAGACCATACAGATAACAGATACATACAACCAACAGAAAAGAACCAAGAGCCCAGAAGTAAACACATTTATTTATATCAAGTTAATTTTTAACAAAGATTCTGAGAATACACAATAAGAAAAGGACCATGTCATCAATAAATTACAATAAAAAACCAAAACCTGAGTAGTCACATGAAAAGTAAAATTAGACCCTCATCTCAAACCATGTACAAAAACAACTCAAAATGGAGTGCTAAAATACAAAACCTTAAATTATAAAACTGCTAGAAGAAAACAAGATATTGGTCTGGGAAATTATTTCTTTGGGTATAACCCCCAAAGCACAGATAATAGCAAAAATAGATAAATGGGATTCATCAAACTAAAAAGCTTCTGCACATTAAAGGCAACAATCAGTAGAAAGAAGAGACAATTAACAGGATAGGAAAAACTATTTGCAAAGTCCTCTGTCAAAGTATTAGTACCTAAAATATAGAAGGAATTTAAACAGCAAATTATTCCATAAAAAAAAATGGTCAAAGGAGCTGTTGTGGTACCATTTGTGTATTATTTCAGCACTCTGGAGGCTGAGGCAGGAAGAGTTCCATGAGTTTAAGGCCAGCCTGCGCTGCATAGTAAAATCTTGCCTCAAAACAATAGAATTCAGTAAAGGAACCTAATGAGTATTTCTTCAAAGAAGGCAATGAAAGATGAAGATTGTTATCACCTAGACAGAAGTTAAAATCACCTGGGAGACTGGCCTCTGGGCACTACTGTGGGAGAGTATCTTAATTATGTTAATTGAGGCTGGAAGTCCCACCCAAGGTGGGTGGTACCATACCTTAGGCAAGGGATCCTAGAATGCTTGAGTGGATTTAAGGCCCACTCTACTGGAGGAAATTCATGCCTGGAACTATAAACTCAGTTGCAAACATGACTGGGAAGTCATAGGTCCTAGGGAATAACTTATTAATGTTCAACTAAATCTACAGGCATCTAGATGCTTTTTAAATATCTCTATTCATAGACAAATGCTGCTCTCTTAATCATAGAAACCTTTCTGTGAAAGCCAGTGAATGCAGAGACTCATGGCTGTTCAAATTACTTAGAGTAAGTACTGAGCCCAAAAAGATGCTTGTACCACTCCATCTTAGTCTCAGGAAACATTAAGGAAGAGGAGGTAGAAAGAATGTAAGAGTCAGAAGATAGGGGGAAAGGATGCAAAATGCCTCCTTCTGGGCTTGACACAGCCATAATGTACCCATAGAGTCTACAGATGCCTGCACTGGGTTTGCACAAGATTGGCCCTGTCAACAGTCAGGCAAGGACCGGGGGACCAGCTCAGTGGGGACTCTCACTGAACTAAGAGCTACTGATTGATTCTGGGAGAGGGGGAGTCATTGTCTTCAGCTGTGTACCCATTGGTGAGCTCATCAGGCTCCAAACCCATGGTCACATAGATAACCCTGAGTGTGTTGCAAAACAAAACAAAAAGATATGAATCTGAGAGACCTGAGAGCTGGCTTTGATAGGGGCAGGTGGAAGAAAAGAAAGGGTGGAGGTATGAAATTGTCAAAGAACCAACTTAATTATTAAAAGAGTGGGGGAAGTGAGATGACCACTAGTGTACATTCATTTGCCTCTCTCTGCTTCTTGGCTCTAGATGCTAGGTTGACCAGCTGTCTCCAGCTCCTGTCTGTGACTTTCCTGCAGTGATGGACAGTAACCTGACACTGTGAGCTGAAATGCACTATTCTCCCTTAAGTTGCTTTCATCAGGATATTTTATCACAGCAACAGGAAAAAGAACTATGACAAGCATTATGAGTCATCAGAGAACTGCAATTAAAACCATAATGAGGTATCACTATACCTATTAGAATGACTTCTTCAAAGATGAACAATTCTAAGTATTGATGAGGATATACAGAAAGGGGGAGGCTTACAAAGAAAAGGGAACATTTAAACATTGTTAGTGGGAAGATAAGTTAGTACAGCCATTATAGAAAAAAAAAGTAGGATGGGTCCTAAAAAAAGTAGTATCCTAAAAGATAGCTGCTATATCATCCAGCCATCTGACTACTGGGTATACATCCAAAGGATATAAAATCATTGTGCTGAAGAGACACCTGAACTATGGAGTCCAGAAAAGGGCATTGGGTCCACTGTAACTGGAGCTATAGGAGGTTGTAAGCTGTCATATGGGTGCTGGAAACTGAAACCTGGTCCTCTGCAAGAACAGTAATTGCTCTTAACCACGGAGTCATCTTTCAAGCCCCCAGACTGGCTTCTTTGACATTACATTTCCCTCATGACTTTTCACAGCTTGACAACTCATTTCTTTTTGACTATGTGTATATATCCCATTGTATGGATTTATCAACATCTGTATATTCATTCCCCAGTGGAGAGACAACTTAATTGCTTTCATTTTTGAGAAAATAACTAGGCATATGATGGCTGTATTGTATGCTGAGACTATTTTAAGGAACTGCCAGCCAGAGGGTTAAAGAAAAATAGCAATCACCAAAGCTTTCGATTTCTCCAAAGGAAAGGACCCACAATCCAATCCTATCCTTTAACACTCTACCTGACCACCCCCTTTCAAAGCCTTAAGTTTGCTATACACAGAAAGGCTGTGTTTGTGTGAATGTGCTGGGAATATGCATGGATGGAGGAGTTGGACAAGTGAGCCAGGGACTGCATGCTAAGTCCGGATGGATACAGTGGTGAAGGAAGAGAGCACAGCCTGGAACATGACAGTTTATAAATTGAACCAGTCTCATCTAAACAGTAAGTTTGAATTTGAACTGATCACATAAATTTTCCACTGTAAATTCCAGAATTTGAAGACATCCTGGGAGGGGTTTTAAATTTTCCTCAGGATATGGTATGAATATTTGAGCTAACTGATTCTTTCTGGCTCTCATCAGGTCCCTCTTTGAATCCTTCCTCCAAACTAAGACCAGAGTAATTTGGCTAAAACTCTGACTTTGCATCTTTGATGTATGTGGGACTGACTTCAAGACAAATGATTTTTTACCTAACCTTGCAACCCAAAAGTTAATCTTATGTTTTGAGATAACTTAATACTATCTCAGCTTGCTTATAATATAAAATAAGCTTAGTAGGCCTTGAGGTTCTCTTGTAACCTAAGCATATAGCATTAATACCTCATGACCTTTTCTTGCCCTTGACCTAAAATAATGTAAATGTATAAGCTGTGAATATCAAAAGTGCTACAAGCAGTGAATATTCATTGGAAGCAATGAATTATCCCATTGTGTTGCAAACAATCGGTGTGATTAGACTGCTAACATCGGTTTGTGCTTGTGTATGCTGTTCTAGGTCAGTAGATGTCAGACAGAACAAAATCCTTCTCTGCATTTACTTCTCCATTTCATGCTAGAGATAAGGTTTCAATAAAAAGAGAAGAAAGACTTTGAGGGCACAGATCCAGGAGAAAGCTGAATGAACAGCTTTCCAATGAAGAGTTTGGGCCCCCAATCTTATTTAAAATGCTAGGAGTCAGGTTGCCTTTATTCAGGCATGGCCATAATGTGACATCACACCACTACAAATGTATCTTTAGGGTGCTGTCTTCTAAAAACAATGGAAATGCATGCATTTATTTAGTAAGCTTAGAGACCATCTGTAACCTGCAGTGTCTCATTTCCTAGATGGGTATACACTGTGCTCATTCCTTTCCCTTGTCATCTGTTTTGTTTTCCTTCCACTCATACACTTAGCATGGAATGTTGCTATTTAGAACTGAGCATGTGTACTCTGAACATGATTGGCCCTCAAGACACTTTGCACAGAACAGGTTTATCTACGATAGCATGTTAACATTGAACACACACATCATGGTGTGCATCCAGTACTGAACATACTTTATACTTAACATGATTAACATTGAACATGCTTAGACATGAACATCCACATACTTAACACCAAGCAACACACCCCTCACCGAACACTGTGCGCCACACTCCACATCCCTACTGGTACTGGACAATGTCGTTTTGCCAGTTTTGTACCTAGAATTCCCTTTTCACCCTTCTGTACCTGGGCACCACAGTTTAGCCTTTAAGATTCACCTTGTCTTTTCTTCTAGCACGTGTACCTTACATTCCCTATGTCTCCTCTGGATATTTTAATTTTAACTAGAGAGTGAGTTTCTGATTGAATACCACAATAGATTCTGAAGCTGTCACAGCTGGTGGGTGCAAACTGGCTGCCCTCCACTTGATGAATTCTCTAGATGGGAGATCAGAGAAACATCCTTCCATAGCTGCCACAGACTTAGACAAGAGAACTAGGCGGCTCCCTTCAGCCAAAGACAGTTCTTCATAGTGTAGCCCCATTATGATGTTGGAAATACTGTGCATTTTGAACATCTCAGAACAATACAATTTGAAAGTTGCATATAAAATGTGTACCTTAGCTCTGAAAATTTGAATATATCTGTTATTTTCAAGTTTGACTTTCAGCTTCTTTTAAATAGAACATTAAGAGCTAGCAGCTTGTCACTCAATCACCAGCCAGTTTCCCACCCACACTGCATTGAAATCTACCCATTTATCTATTCCTTCTTTAATTTTTATGCGTGGGAACTTCTCTTGGGTATTCACTTCCTAAAAATGGAAATTACATGAATTTTTCAAAACTTTCGAAGTTGAATATTTATGAAAATATGTCAGTGAAAAACATGTTTTATTAGCAAGGTTTGAACTAAAAATAATGGTGCTATTTCAATGGACTAGATAGCATCTCTTAAAGTTCTTAAACAAAGAGAAAAGGGCTATGTAGCCTGAGCACATTTATTTTTTAAGCAAAACATACAGATAGTACGTGCAATTAGATAATTGTCAGAAAACATAATGAAGCTATATTTCTGTTACCAGTTTTTACATTTTGGTCTTTTATCAGCTTTGTTAATAATGGATGTGCTGTATGACATAGGCCAACCTTGAAGCATTTTCTTTTATATGTTTCAGAGGTTGTCATAGGAACAGCTCAGAAAAACTTATTGTAAAGATTTAGAGTTAATGATCGTATTGAAATCCATTGCCCTGGAACTTTATAAAAGTAATTTCC
>NW_008351346.1:84870-88280 GCF_000622305.1 Nannospalax galili | reverse complement strand
CACAAATTATTAGATCAATCTAGGCTCACACATTAACTAATCTAAAATTAAGAAGTAATTTTAAGAATGAGTTTCATGAAATAATAAAAATAAACTTGAGATTTATTCAAGCTAGTACTGTGCTAACACGTCCTCTTTTTGCTTAACATGGTAAGAAAATGGCTTTCTTGACTAAAATTAAATCCATTTTTCAATACAGTAAACATGTGAAAGTTGCATTTATTGATCTTTTCAATCTTAGTTCTCCTTTAGTGCTTTCCCTCATAACTGACCTCTCCATCCAGGAGTTACCAAGTTCTATTTCATGTGCTACATATATCTTACATAACTTCTTCACTGTCACCAAACCAGTACAAAAAAGATCATCTCTTGCCTAGACTGTTGCAATAACTTCTTCAGTAGTCCCACGCTCTCTTGCTCTACAGTTTCCATAGAGCAGCTACAATGGCAACTTTAAAAAGCATTTTTGCTGTATTACTACTATGCTTAAAGCACATTCATGGCTTCTGTCTACAGTGAAATAAGAACTGGAACTTCTAATTCTCACTCCTTGCCCGTGGTCTATGGTACCTGCCTCCCATTCCTTGTTAATTACTAGTCCCCTGACTTATGAGATTCTCTCTCCCAGGTCATTCTTGTGTTTTATCCTTTATGCTCTGCCAGAAACTTCCTCTGCCTTTCTTCTCTGTACTTACTGTTGCTGACCTTTAAGATTACTCTCCTCAAAAAGAAATTTTCTGTAGCATTGTGGATTGCACCATTTGATTTGATTGTTCTCTCTTCCTCATTTTGGGCCCTAACTATGATTCCACCAGTGACCAACAGTACTTCCCTTATGTTGACACTTTCTGTGATCAGGGAAGGTTATCATACTGAGTCTATGTCTTATGAGATCTCAACTGGCAGATCAGTCAGGGTTCTCCAGAGAAACAATATGACCATCTAGAGAGATTCATTTTAGGGAACTGACTCAGGTGATTGTGGGACTGTCAATCTGCAGAACAAGTCAGGAGGTTGGCAACTCCAGCAGAATTTTTATATCATAGACAATATTCTTTGTCCAGGAAAATCTGTTTTTATTCTTAATGCCTTCAACTGATTTGTGATGCTTACCCATATTATGGTGTATAATCTTTACTCAAAGTCAACTAATTGTAAATGTTAATGTTAACTTCAGATCTAGAATATCTACAGAACATCTAGACTAGTCTTTGATCAAACAAAGTATCTTGGATAGCTGACTCCAAACTTGGCCATCACAAAAGGTTCAGTTTGCCCTCTGGCACCTCTAATAACTCCATAAGCAGAAGATATGTTGGCCACTGGTCCAAGGAAAAAGAGGCATGTGAAGAATAATCATACCACCAGAGCCCGGCCTGGGCCACCCATCCTCCAGCTGGCCAATGAACAAATGAGGGAGCTATGTTCAAATCAGACTTTAGCTGACCCACTGCCGTGGGAGAGGTAAGTAATATATGTCTCTTCTTTCAACATATGAGGTGGTGGGGTAAAGTATTCCTTAGTGATAGATAATTGATCTGTCCAATCTCATAATCTAGACTAGGCCCCGAGTATCCTCTTATAGCACCTTGTAGCTTTCCATCACAGCATCTAGCACATTTTTCCAATCATACATTTATTAGTGTGACTGATTACTTAATGCCTGTTATCTCCATTGTGATGTAAGCTCTAGAGAACAGGGACTGTTACTATCCCCCTATCAATGAAATGTATAGACATGTATTATACTGGGGAATTCTTATCTGAGGTTCATACAAGTGAATCAAGTTGGGTAAAATCTTATGGCTTGTAAGTAGATGAACCAATATTTGTATTCAACTGTGTCTTCTATTTTAAATGATGACAAACTCTAGAGGAAGTAGTTATGTTGCTATGAAATCCTTTAATATCTTGATTTAAAAGAAAAATTTAAGCATTACAAGGTATCATTTAACAAAGAACAAGAAAAAAGTATTCAAAGGGGGAAATTAATAGGACATACAACTTAGAGATGGTGGTCAGGAAAGACTACACAAAGAAAAGGTATTGAATTGGGGGCAAGGAGAAGAAGGTGTCACCAGCAGAGTGGGCAGAAAACAAACACCTTAGGCAGAGGGATTAGCAAGTGGGAAACTCTAAGACAGAACAAGATTAGCTTGTTGGAACATTTCAATAGAAGACAAATGTGGCTAGAGTCATTAACTATGGGTGGTGTAGCCCAAAGTTGGAGATGGAGGCATGAGCCTTGGCATATAGGACTTTATAAAATCATTGGAGAGGGAGTTGATTTTAAGGATCACAGAAACCCGTGACAGAATTTAAAAACACAGAGTGATAGGATCCAACTTTTGTTTTGAAAATGTCACTCTGTCATGTACAGAATTGATGAAGTGGGTTGGAGAGAAAGAACAGTCTACCCTTCATAGTTTCAGCTGAGGATCAGAGAGTAATAACACTATACAACCAGAAGTTATTCACCAAAAGGGAGAGAGGGCAGAGGAGAAACATGTGCTCCATGTGGACTGGGTGATTATTGGATATCTTTATAATACAGTGAGATGAAGGTGTGTAAGGGTGGAACTGATGATCTGCTCAGAGTCTGCTCTTAGGCATATTAGAATATTTCCAGCAAGAAATAATGGCAGAACAAACTGGATAATATGAGGAGAGTTTAAGAGATGGTTATTTCCTTGTATGTCAGCTGGGGTTTTTAATCAAAAGAGGGAAGAACAGTACCTGAGGGGCTAACAAAACCTGATCTGTAACCAGTCCAGGTGTGAGAGGAAGCAAGAAAGGAAAGGTTACTTAACCTACTGGAACTCCAGGCAAGAGATATTGTCATTGACCTTGGAAATATAGCAGAGAGTCAACCAGAAATATAAATACTCTGACCTGGCTCTCTCGCAAGTGCTTCCTAATACCTGAACTGTTTGCAATAGAGAGATTTCCTGATGCAGTTCAAATGGACCTTGCTTCCCCATTCTTGCAGAACAAAGAGAGGGATGAAGATGGAGCAGCAAACTGAAGACATTCAGTATAGCAGTACTTTATTAACAATTATATTCTCAAGTTAAATGAGAATAATTGGTATGATTGGATTCATTAGATTGAGCTAATAGCATTTTTCTTAAATTATACTTAAAATCAAAATAAGAACCAGAAGTTGGGTACATGCCTGTAATCCCAGCACTTGGGAGGTTGAGGCAGGATGATCACAAAGTTAAGGTTAGCCTGGGCTACATAGTAAAACCCTGACTCAAACAAAATAATCAAAAAATTTGAAGACAAAAGTTAAGTATATAAACTGAAAAATTTTTCCATCTTTCTCTAGAATAATAACCAACATATTGAATTGTTAGTAGATGACAAATATAGTTAGAGGCCAAATACAGAGGAGAGCTCAATGTACA